>NW_024884253.1:63617442-63657787 GCF_019232065.1 Centrocercus urophasianus
CAAATTCTGAGAGCTGCAGTTAGGTCACAAGGGCACAGTTTGGTCACTGTAATGCTCTTCACATTATCAACTAATGAAGGAAGAAACGATATGCTAAAGTCACCATTTCACTATCTACCAACAAGATGATGTGAAAGGGGTGAATGGTGACATGCACCACAGCAGCCTCTGATAAGATATCACATTTACAAGCCCAGAACATGCAGCTGCCCTGAAAATAGATCCTTTGTCTTCCCAGCAGGGAGAGGGCAGGTAGCCCGCGCAGTGCCTCTCCCCTCCTTTTTCTTGTTATTCACAGGAAACAAGGCAAAGATCTTTCCAATGGGGAGCTAAATGCCAAAGCACAGCTGACCTGACCCTCACAGGGAGGGATGCACGAGGGCGTGCGCACTGTGCCTGACCGACTGCCACCGACTCATTCATCAGCAGGTGCCGACAGGCAGCGTCTGTGTCTGAAACCCCCAGCAACATGCCAGAGTACTCACAAGAACCAGAAAAAACTAAAATAATATGAAAGACACAAGGAGAAAAAAAACCTGCCTCTTATGTGGAAAGGCCTCAGAAGCAGGTCCTTGCAGCTCTGCATGAAGCACAGCAAGTTCTGTAACGTCTGAAACATACAGTGATCTTGGTTTGCTTTGAAGAAGCTCTGGTCAAAAATATCATGCTGAGAGGTAGAGTAAAACTAACTTCTTTCTCCTGGGAAGGGATGTGCCTATGAATCCGATATCCAGGAAATGGATTCATACAAATTATCAAAGAAAAAAAACACCATTGTTTTCAAGTGCTTCACAAAGGTCAAATGGACTACCTTTGACCCCAAACCTTCACAAGGGAGAGGAGAACCTGCCTAGAAAGACTTGTGTTCCAACAACCAGAATTTCTGCATCAGCCCTAGCAAAACACTTGAGCACAGCAGCAGAAATAACACTGATCTTTTCCTTCTATTTATCCATTTATACTAAGACTTTTAGAGCCAATGGTTGTAACTCACAGCCCTGACCTCTGAATGTCTCTTATTCTTTCCTAGAACTCTTTTTGTAACACATTCATCTGAGTGACATTACTGCCATCCTAACATATCTACTGATGTTGTCCTTGTTACGGTAGTCATGATTCACTCACTGAGCAGAAGTTAATTTTGCTAGAGGGAAGATGAGTTTCCAAAGATACCGAAGTATCCATTAGACAAGAAAGAGGAGAACATGCTACTCAGTGCAGCTGTTCTTAAACTTCATTTCTATCCTTCTTGGCCATCAAGATTTTCACTAACAGCCCCTCCATTTTGAATGGCAAAACATCCTTCCCCTACACACACTTTCATATACAAACTTGGGATTCTTCTGAAAACAGAAGATAACAGCAGTAGAATATGCTATTAAATGCTTTTTTCTTCCCCCCCCCCCCCACCAGAGACTTTATTTTGTTTTTATGAAAGAAACAAATGGACATCTGTAAGAGAAAGCGAAGTCCCTTATGTGTTCTACCTGATAAGAGGGCATTTCAGGGGACCAGGCTGAAACAGGTGAAGCAAGCTGAAGCTGACAACTCCCCTAGCACCATCTTCAGACTTAGGAAACACTCAATTTCTCCAACAGGCTGGAATACATAGCATAGCTCAAACACACATTTGAATGTGGTTTCCCTTGCTCTTCCCACTGTTAGAAGGACCTCCCTCATGTGTTCCACGCAATGGCACACACACTAGGTCCTTTTAACAGCATATAAGCATGTATAACACTGCATACAAATACAAACATATGAACTAAGCATATGCCTCCTGCCGTACAGATAGATCCTTTCTTGCAGGATAGGAACTGCCTGCATTTAAACTATACCAGAAGAAATTTCTAGTCAAATCATGAGGAAGGATAAAGCATTTCCAAAATAAGTTGTTAATAAAATGAATTAGAAAAAAATAATAATAGCAACAATAGCAACTGCTGGATAGTAAAAAATGAAAAAAATTCATTCATTGAAGAAAAAAGGGCATGTCAGCCCATCACTGATACAGGGATTTCCTCTTTGGTCACTCAAGAATACACAGGAGATTAATACTCAAATTTCCCTCTGACAGCCTACAAGTTTTATCTAGCTATAAAAATATAACACTGAAAAAAATATTTGAACTTCTCATTAGCAGTGCTACCAACACCACTTGGCTATTTGCAATAAATATCATCAGTGCAACACAGACAATATGACATACACAGATAGCAACCTAGGAAGAGAGCAAAGAAGATTAAGAATTAAGTCAGATGTTTCTTCCCAGCATATTTTAAAACGAATAAAACCAGTTAGTAAACGTACATCAGAAATAAAGATACTACACCCCTGCTGCTAGGTAACTGTTCAAACACTGTTCCCATAACAATTCATCACACAGGAATTGTATCAGTAAGTATACTTGCATATAGCTATTACATATTAGACACTGGCAGAAATTAGGAAAAAAGAAATGACTGTAGCTATTTACAAAGCTTGGTAAAGAATCAGATTTCACAAAAAACTGTTGTCTCCCTAGAATGATTATCAGGGCTCTACAAACACAAAACAGAGACAACAGCAAGTACATGAGCTTCCCAACCTGGCAGCTCCTCTCCCTCACTGTTCCATTTATGGTCAATGGAAGGAGAGCAACTCAGGACAGGAACGTAGCTGGGATGCTCTGAAGTGCCCCTTAGACAATCCCCATTTACCAATGATAGAGGCAGCCTAGAGGCTAAAACAGATGCTAAATTGCATGTCAAGAATGATTGAGAGGTCCACAGGAAGGGGATCCACACCAATGATACAGCACTACAGCTTCACCTATAAATTATTTTTTTTAATGCATATTATAGCAAAGAAAATCCCAGAGATCAGTGCCTTCCCATTCCCCATGACCAACATGCCCTCTGAAAGAATACCCAGGAGGTAATGTGACTGCTAGCAGTGCCCCACTGTGTATTATGTAGGGTACGTAGGACTGCTTATGCATATGCTTGTCCCATGTATGAACCTCTGCAGACCATCCTGTCTCCTAGAGCACACAACCTCCAAAACATTACAGTATTCAGGCACAGATATAAAGGAGGCTTCTATTTCCTCACTTAATCTTTTCTCGGATCAAAAATATTCATAACATACTGGAAATACACTGAAGTGAATGACATATGACAGCACTCCCACGTGAAGACTTTACCCAAAGTTTTTCAGAGCAGCATTATGTATGACGCAAACACACTTTCTTTAGCAAGATTTTCTGCAGCGTATCAGCAAAAGACAGAAGTAGAAAGGCCTCCTGATGAGTCTGTTGGAGGGACCACTTGTGCATGTTCTTCTAACCAACAAGCCACAGGAAAGGACTGACAGCTGGCTGACATCACCATCCTCTGCTGCGCAGAACAGCTCACCAGGCTCTTGCACTGGCAGAACCAGCTCTGCAACCACATGGGCTGAGCTATAAACCCTTGCTCCAGGCCTCCTCCTATGCCCAGCATGCCAAGAAGCTTTCCACGCTGACAACTGTCTGTGTTTCACATGAGGCCAGGAAGTAAGCAAATCTCTCTAGTGGCATTTGACTTTGAACAGGCTCCTGAACAGTCAGTGAACCTAATTTTAGGATTACAGAAGCAAGGAACCCATCCAACTGCCGTATTTTCCTCCTCAGCATAGCAAGAAGCTAACTAGCGGTGCCAGGTTTAGACATCCTGAAATTATAAGTAGCCCTTAAAGTTGACATATAATCCTCGTCAACAGCCACGGTGAGAAATGAACTAGCAGAAACAAAATTTATTTTTGAAGCACAGAGGTTACAAATTCACTCCTCCTCATGTTTTAAGAGTAAGACAAGGGCTAAATATTTCATGTTTGAGAGGTTAAAAGAAGCCTGATATATAACTTCAGACATACCAGGATCTCAAACTGCTAAATATGAATTGACAAGTCTTGTGACATCCTACTATGTAAAACAGTAGGCTATCCATTCACAGTAACCTTTGCTTAGGTCCTAAATTAAGAAGCTGTCATTTTTACCTCTTCAGATCCTTAATTTTTTTTGTGCCATATTGAGACTTAAAATGGAAAAAAAAAAAAGATACTTAAATGAGATATTATCATTGTTAAAAAACACAGGAAGTAACAGAGTAACACCAGAAAAGTGCAAAAGCTGCAAAACAAACAAGACCTTCTAGATTAAACTGGATAATGCTTACATGAAATACCCTAAAAAATTCCATCCATGTCATGAGAGATGACTTCCAGCAGGCTGCACAAAGTGAGTACAAAGCTATAATGGCAACTCATCACACTTCTTTGTGGCATACCCTGAACCACAGATGAGTATTTATTCTAAATGCTTCTGGAGGTACTAATCCATACTTCCATCACTAATCCGTATCTTCCTCACCCACAAAAAAAAACCCAAAAACTTTAAGAAAACTTTAGGAGAGCCACAACTTGCACTACAGCCGCACCCAAAACACAGCTCCTTAAAGAAACCCAGAGCTGTATCTTACAACAGAACGAGACACACCCAGAGGATGGCTGCAGCTGGCAGGGATGCTGGGTGCATCAGCTCCAACCCATACTCCAACAAGACCACCCAGAGCAGACTGCCCAATCTCATGTCCAGCCAGCTTCTAAAGACTGCCAAGAAGGAGACTCCACAGGCTCTCTAGTCAGCCTCAGGTGAAGAAATGTTCTTCTCCTATACATAAAAGCTAACAGACGAACCATATATTTAACGTTCATGCAGTCTTCAGCATACACGATTAGAGACCACTGGCAAGCCAAAGCCATTTTTGCCCATGCAGCTCAGAACATCTTCGTGAGGTAGAAGTCATATTTGTTTTCAGCATGAGCTAAATTAGCTCCCCTCCATTAGCCTTATAGACAAGTCAAAGAGTAAGTGGCAGAAGCAAGAATGACAGCCAAAAGAAATACCAAAATTTCCTAGTCCAAATCCACTGTTTTTAAGTAGTGGTTCCTAATTTCCCTTCCAAAATTCTAAGTGGATAACTTTTTTTAACCAATGCATCTCTAACAAAGTTTGGCAGGGCAGAGCTTAAAATACAGAATAGTACAGTTTCCAGTGAACTGCAGGTATGCTCTGAAAGTAACGTGCATGCAGGCTCTTGTTCATCACTGGTGAAAATGCACAGCTAATGATTGTGATCACATTGAAAAAGTGTTCTGTAGCTGAGAATTTGCTCTATCAAATAGCATCACTGTGCTCTTTGTGCCTATCACAGCTTCCACGGAAATAAACAGAAGGCATTACTTTTGGAGTGACCTACATAATCTGAACCAAACTCATTTGGTTTCTATCTTCGAAATGGAACAAATTTAGATACAGGCAAAAAAAAAAAAAAAAAGCAACAAATCACACCGTTCTCATCCATGTATAATACTAATTTATTTGAAGCTATTTAATATGAACTTAACCTCTCCCTCCATCCAGTTGAAGACTTGAATTTGCTGTGCTTTAGTCCATCACATGATGAGTTCAGCTTACTTCACGCACACCAAAAGACTAAGAACTGCTTTGCCTTTCAATACAAAGATCTACACAATCGGAAGTGCAAACAGCTAAAGAAAGAAGTTATACTGAAACCAAGCACAGCCATTTATACAAATGAAAGATTAAGAAACATTGTTATTTTTCTTTTAATAACAACTACATAAACACCTTTATCTATTAAGATTTAGGAAACTCCCTTGAACACGTGTGGACTGTTAAAAATAAAAACAAATTTGTCATGCTTGTGCTTAGCTGGCATACTGCAACAAAAATTTCTGCAGATTCTCCCCACCAAAATATTCATGGGGAATAAAACCACATCTGTACCAAGAGTCAAGTACTGGAAATGCTGGGATTTGAGACAGACTGAGCAGAGGTCAATCTCTGAGGGGACAGAAAAGCCCTATCAAGCACAAGTGATGTTGAAGTGGGAGCTTCACCCCTCAAACACAGGTCTGCAGCAGCAGTTAGGCAGTATGTTGGTGGCAGACGAGTGGGCCAAGCGTGGCTGCTAAAACTTTGCAGTCATAATAGAGATGTGTAGAGACAGTTCTTATGATGACTTTATTTAGTTTTGGCAAGTATTTCTCAAAGTCTAGTATAAGATCACGGGCATCGTTCAAAAATATCTTGATCATCCACCGATATACTCAATTCTTGACCATAAAACCCAGCACAGAAAGTAGTATTGCTCCTACCACATATTTACAGAGTTAAACGTTTTTAAGTCTGCTAATAATGGTCAAGAAAAATGGTTTTTAAAGGTTACAAAAATTTTCTCATTCACTTTACAGCTAAATTTGCAATTGCTTTTTCTTTAAACAACAACTTTTAAACCTAGCCTTGACAATAGCAACGTTCTTTTAGGCAGGACATTTTAGAAACTGAATGGCAGTATGGTCAAGTAGTTACATGTTAATTCACTAATTAACTTCATTCTCCTTTTGGTGAAATTTCATTAGCAGAAGTACTCTTAAAGTACTGAGTAAATAATTATGTACAAAAGCTAAAAGCAATATTGTGTTTTGTTAGAATTTCTTGATCTTCAGAAAGATGCATGGGTAGACATGAGTAAAATTTGGTACATTAAAAATCTGTGCATCAGTAATTTGGTGCTATATTTATTTTATTTTTTTTTTTAATATCTGAAAAGCTTAAGTTGGCTTGTGACAGTGGAAAGGAAAGGAAATAAAGCATCATACTACTTAGTTTCCAGGCTATAAGAGTTGATTTCCTTTCAGGTATACTAAAGATAACTTTCTGGTTATTTTTGGTCTTTGGTTGTTTAAAAAGTCTTGCAAGCTTACTACACGAAAGCAAACTACTATGGAAGCTTAAGTTGTCTTTTAAAAAAAAAAAAAAAAAAAAAAAGGCTTCCCAATTCAGACATCTCATTCAATTTCTGCAGCACTTTCAGGTGCAAGTCAGACAAGCTTCAACATTGTAATACAAAGCTTCCCAAGACAAGAAAAGCATCCCACTAGCACGCTCCACAGCAGTCCTTTCAGAAGTAAGCCCTTTTAAAATAGGAATTCACTGCTTTAAAGCAGCAACCTATCACTCATGGAAGCTTTATCTGCTCTACAGCTTCTTATTTTGCTACAAAGCCTATTTGAAAAATTGCAGTTTACATGAAATGCACAGAATTCTTGGAAATTTTCCTGCTTCATATCAAAGACCTTCTGAAATCATACAGAACTGGTTCTGAATTTTTTTTCAGTGAGACTAAGGCAAATAACAGGTTATGAGGAAGTGCTGCAGTTAATCCAACAAAGGAGACTGACCAAAAGCATGCATTAGGAGTACAACAAAGAAGTCTAATGTTTCAGCATAATGGTGTACATTTTTAAGAGCAAAACCATAAGTTTATTTATATGGATAGATTTTCACAAAGCAATCTGTTCAGAGGGCCACAGGATCTTACTTATAGCATCTGTGTTCCATATTCTCAGTAAAGCAAATTTAAATAATCCTAAAAAGCTCAATAAAAGTGTTTTTATCATAGCCTTAGCAACTCTTTCGTGTTCCACTCAAATTGGAAAAAAGCTGAACCATGTATCTCCAGTCACATCTGGAAGCAGGCTCCAGTACCATCTGCATTACTCTAACTAGAACTCATGTTATGCCATTAAAAAAAGCCTCTTACAGAAAAATAAACTAAAAAGACTTTGAAATGTCTTTGAAAGCCCGTTTACATCCAATAAACACATTTATTACTGTCTTCACTTAAGCCAGGACTTTAACCAAGTTACAGCAAGAATCATAGGAAGCACGTCAGAAGTAGAGATCCATAACACAGCACCATTAAATCCAATAATCACCATTTCTTCTGTCCCAATTATGCTAAGATATTTGATGAAACAATTTCAGCTCACCTCTCCGTTACCATCAGCGCAAAGAACTGAAAACCACAGCACTTCCGACAAATTCTCAAGGCACCTCTTTTGTCCCCTTTAAATTAATCCAAATCAGTTGCGCATTTTGCAGAACTGCTAATGCTCCCCACATGTTCTCTCTCAAACTGAAAGTTCTCTGTTACGAATGCCTCACATTGAACAGAAAACTGCAAGAAGTCCTTCAAACAACCCAAAGTGCCTTTCTTTCTTTAAACTTCCATTTGAGCATATAAATCCAACCTGCCCAAATGAAGAGCTCAAATGAAAAACCTAATGCCACAATTAAGCTTCCTTTAAGAAAGTGTTCTAAATAGACTTTGCCTATTTGGAAACTTGTGGAAAAAAGAAAATGTTACATCAGGTTCAATAAGCTACACTCTTAAAACATTAGAAAATTCTGCAGCATCTTCTACAGGATTATTCTATCTACCCCAGGATTTTGAGAGGCAACTACAGGAGCTTCACAGTCTCCACAGCTTTGAGAACTCTTTGCCAGCACACACATACAAATATATCGTCTGCCGTACCTGTAGAAAGAAGCATCTGCATGGTATAGTATCAGTAAGATGGGGTGTAGGCACAAGCTTAACTCTGGTCTCAGGGAATGAGGTACAATAGTTTCGCACATTTTCTTAACCAGAATCAGCGTCTCTTCTACACTTCTGTACAGTACTTATGAAAACCATGTTTTTGCACCAGTTCTGCATACCTTCCCTGTAACAAAGAGCCAGACAGTTACTGACTTGAGCCATGATTCTGTCTTAGAGAAAGCACTGCGGTTCCACTGGGAAGGCACTTGCAGCTCAAGCTCTTGGAGGGAAAGGGCATAGAGAAGGTTCAACATACGAAAGGATAGTCGCAGGATGTATCTGCTGTAACACATGCATAAATCCACATAATAGAAAACAGAAGGGAAAACTGTACATTGAAAAAAGGTTCAGATGCATATTTCAGCTATTAAAGGACAAATAAAAACAGCTGGTTTCCACTGCAGTTACAGCTAGCTTATGGCTTCCCTTAGGTATCACAGGACAAAAAGAGCTCAGAGATATTTATGATTCCATTCCACAAGAGATAATGAGAATAAGATTATGTCAAAAAAAGGTAACCCAAAGAGTCGTGTGAAAAGGATAGATTATTGGTGCTAACCTTGCTGGATAAAGCAGATGCTCCAAAAACAGTGGCTGGTCATGCAGAGCAGTAGCTGCTTTTGTTAGACCACATACTTAGAAAATAATATATGGCCAAGAACTCATGGAAGAACTCAGGAAGGGCAGGCATGCTCTAGCTCAATCATGTTCCAGCAAATCTCAAAGTGCCTATGTACTAAAGCCAACAGAATGGGTGTACAAAACTGTTGCAATGACAAATAACGTAGATAGATTATACATTCAGATTGAGCAGAGGCTTCACACCAATACCTGGGGGTACTGATGGATGGGAAGCTGGACATGAGCCATCAGTGCCCACCCTCCCAGCCCAGAAAGCCAACTATATCCTGGGCTGCATCAAAAGCAGCATGGTCATCAGGGCGAGGGAGGTGATCCTGCCCCTCTACTCTGTGCTAGTGAGGCCTCACCTTGAAGAGCTGTGTCCAGATGTGGATTACTCACTAGAGAAAAAAAAAACCACAGATCTGCTGGAGCACATCCATGTCAGGGCCACAGAAATGATCCACGGAATGGGAACACCTCACCTATGTGGACAGGCTGAGAGAGCAGGGACTGTTCAGCCTGGAGAAGGCTCCAAGTTGATGATAGCAGCCTTTCAATATCTAAAGGGGAGCTACAGGAAAGAAGGGGACAAACTCTTTAGCAAGGTCTCTAGCAACAGAACAATGGGAAATGGTTTCAGGCTCGAAGAGGGTAGATTTAGGTTAGATACAAGGAAAAAAAGTATTTTACAGTGAGGGTGGTAAGGCACTGGCACAGGCTGCCCAGAGATGTGGTTGATGCCCTATCCCTCTGGACTTTCAAGGTGAGGCTGGATCAGGCCCTGGGCAGCCTGATCAAGCTGTGGTGTCCCTGTTCACTGCAGAGGAGTTGAATTAATGGCCTTCAGAGGCCCCTTCCAACTCTAAAGATTCTATAATTCTATTATATGATTTAATAAAAATCTTGCAATATTTGCACATTGTATAGGCACATACCTTGTTCAAGTAAAACACTTGATACAGTATCTATACAAATTGTTATTTTTATCAAAAGATACAAGCAAGACTTTGCATAAAGACAGGCAGAAGTTATGACCATAGAAAAATAATTTTATAATACAAAAAAACACTGCAAGTAGAACTGAGGTTTTTTCCACTTTTTCTAATAGATAGGAAGATAGATAGATATAGATAGGAATAGATAGATACTTTTTCTAATTGATAGGAAGAAAGATCTAATACACCCTGCAATATCTGCTCTTCTTCCAAGCTATAGTACTCTGACTGATCCCTGGCCAGTAAACATATCCAGTATGACATAAAGCATCATTGCTGTCATTCTTCTTGTATCACATTGTGTTAACACCTAAAGCTCACAATTTTTTTTTTTTTTTCCAGAACAATTCCAAGCCCTTGTCATGGGTCTCAGACCAAACCTCCTCCTCAATTCTGATAGTAACACACCTGATGATTCACAGACAAAGGCATTAATATTTTAAAACAAGACATGGCACTCTTTTGGGCTACATACTGCACACAGAACAAATGGTGCTGCCTTCTTCAGGACTCCGCAGGATTTTGAGAGGCAACTGAGACACAATGGCCAGACAAGTGAAGCACAATCAGCAAGGCAGTAGTAGCAGCTACAGCAAGCAGAGCTGTCCAAACAGCCACACAGTAGAGAGCAGAGCTTCATCTTCACAGGAGCTTTAAAACTACCCTGTCAAAGAGTCACTCTGACTCAAGCCTTCAATTAAGTTTCAGGTGCAAAAGTTTTTGGCACTGTAGTGTTCTCACTTCAGACCTGCATCCTCATTTACAGTGGATGTTAAAGCTTCATCTTAGCTCTGTAATTGTTAAATACCTACAAATTAAATTTATTAACATTAAGGCACAGCTAAGTGTCTTAAATAAACAAAGAAAGTCATGTAGCTGCCAAAAAAAAAAAAAAAAAAAGACTTTTCCCCATGGAGTATTAGCTCACAATAAATGTAACTAGAATAATAGAATAAAAGGCTAAAGTTGACAAATCTTAAAACAACAGCAATTTACAGTATGCAGTATAAGAATTGTTCTTCCTTAACTAAGGACCCTGAACATCAACAGGTGCAAGAGTACCTCTATAGTTTTCAATTAGTTAGATAACATAAAACTGTTTTTGCCAAATCCTTTCACGTGAAAGATGACTATAAATATCAGTATAGGAACACTCAAATCTTATTCCTGAAAATATTCTTAAATTAGCACTGGCATTTTAATCAGGATCAAGGCAAAATAGAATAAGTGGAGTTATGAAAATTTATTCCTTGGTGCTGAAAGTCTTTAGGCTGGGCATATAATACAAACTCAACTTGAGACAAATACACACACACACACACACACACACACACACATATGTCAATGTATTAAATTAAGCAGAAATGCTCTGGAGTTGAATGGTATGCAATACAGCAGAACACAGTATTCCCAACAACTTTCCCACTCAGGTTGTTACGCTCTATTCCTTCCTCGCACTGCTAAAAACAAAGCAGAACAGAAAACCCCACAACACTTCCATACACTACAGATTGAACCTTTGCAACCTGAAACTTGCAAAAACTCAAGTCTTAGTAAATACTGGCCTGCAGTTAATACATCCTCTGAAACTGAAGTCCAAAAGAATTCCCTAGACAAGTGAATCCATTAATGCTCCACTTGGATATCGGGACATAAAACACTTGTGTACTTCCCACAATCTAGAGCTATAATACACTAGAGAGATGAAAATGCATTGGTACAACTTCCAAATGGGAGCTTTAATGACACGAAAACTACTTCTCTAAAGCAAAGTAAAGCCTTTAAAGCAAAAATGACAAGAAGCTCTGAGGCAAGGGTGATACAGGACAAGCTATGACGTCTCAGAAAGCAGCCCTAGCTAGCCAGTATTGACACTGCAAAGGCAGTAATATATCTAAACAATGCTTTCCAGGGATATTGTGAGGACAATCATAATTCCAATACAGACGGGCAGAAGGGAAACAGTCAAAGCAAGATGTTTTTATTACACATAACAGTCTCAGTTACCTCTAGCTCCTGACTTTTGGTCCACATGTAACACGTAAGTATTAGTACTGAAAGTTAAATATATTTCAAAAAAGATTTAACAGGCAACAGATGTGAAAGTACATGCAAAAGGAAGCAAAGTACCCACTGTCAGTGAAACAATCCTCCTATTCCATGAGAGCTCTGATGGACAGGCACAGTTCATCACGAGGTTAGTATTAAAAACAGCAGAGGGTTTCTGACTGCTTCAATCAATCTCACACCAAAAAAATAAGACATCTGGTATGGAAAAATGCAAAAGAAGAGGAGAGAAAATCTACAAGCTACAGGTTGAATCAAAAATTTAGCCTAGAAATGAAAACTTCAGCAGAGTATAGAAATTAGAAACAGATCTTGCACTTGACTTGGCTTTTTTTGGCTGTAACGAACCAAGCCAAAAAACCCCCATACAAACACCCTTCAGTTCCAGAAGGCTGAATCTGGACTTGAGCTTCACAGCCTGGCCCCTATGCATTCAGCTCTAAAAGCATCACTGCTGCCAGAGTACAACAGCACCTGACAGAAATATGCTTTCATACAGGAGCAACTACAATACATACACAGTAATAAGCCTAATTGCCCCCAGTGAGTTCACATGCAAACAGATTAAAACAAAGCAACCACACATGGAATCTCAAAACCCTGTGCTGATTCCTGCACTCCAGGAAGGAATAAAACATGAAAAGTGTTTTTTAAAACCTCAATTCAGGACACTGCATTGGTCTGTTTTGCCAAAGACATTCCTAGATCCAACAAGAACAAGTTTCCCTAAAACGTTTGTAATTTCATTCATATTTATAAAATCATCCCAGAGTCTGCACTGCTTCTCCTCTAATACTTAACACGTAGGCTTGTTCAAATCAAATGTAGTAAAAGAGAATCTGTTCCTGCATGATGCAGCCTAAAGTTTGCTCTCAATGGGAGGTATTTGAGGAATTCTGTAGGTTGCTTTTGCTCAATTCAAATTCCCATAAAGGCCATTTCATAATACTTCCTGGGGGCAGGAGAAGTTCTGTAGTATTTAAAGTCTGAATCTTCTGACAACAGCAGTACTGTGGAAATAAATTAAAGTCGAAGTTTCGCGTTAAGAAAAGTGACTATATCCAATTCTTAGCTGAGAATTAATGAAGCAAGACCAAACAAAGTAAACAATTAGGGCACTGAATCTGCTACATAAGTGCTGAAAAAAGTAAGCAACAATAGCACTCATAATAAACCAGCTGCCCATAGCACCTCTCATAACATTACCTGAATGTGAACATTAACTTTAGACTAACATTGAGTCTACAGAACACAGGAGAACATTAGTTCTATCACAGCACAACCGCCTCTGTTCCTGCAATCCTAAGGCTCATAGGACACATACTATTGCTTCAAACTTTTCCTTGTGAGAGCAGTGTTTTAAGAAGGGTTCTAGCAAGACCCCAACACTATGATGATGGCATCAAGTGGCCAAGATCCACAATACCCAAAGTAATAAACAGTTCATGCTATTAAAATGCTGTAGCTAGTTGTCTGTCAACAACACTTCATATTTCCTTCACAGTTCAGAATATAATCCTCTTTAGGGACATACAAAGACAGCAGAACAACAGATAATCCAAGATTCTTCAGAGCACCCACAACCATCATACTTAACTGTCAAATGCTATGCATCTCTGATCTCTTTAACGTTCTTAAAGGGTAACCTACATAACAACTTTAGCAAGCAGAAAAAAAAAAAAAGAAAAAAAAAAAGATTTTGTAGCACACTATGAACACTGCAAAGCTGATACATGTTTCCTAGATTTGCTTCAAGAGATCATTTCATTTATTCCTTCTCTTTTTCAGTCATGTAGAACTTCACTTACCAATACAGGCATGGACTCTCACTGACAGCTGGGTTCTCAGAATTATGCTGTGCTTCTTGCCCCTCCTAGAAAGAGAAGAAAAAAATGTATGAAACCAATAAAGAAACTCAAATTTACTTGAGCTTGGGGGGGGCCGGGGGGGGGCAGAGGAGGGGTTAGGATGAGAGGCAGTATTGTGGATTTGTCTTCTTTTTCTTACAATGTGAGTCTAATTTAATCGGCAATAAATTATTTTTCCATAAGCTCGTTTTGTCCTTACAGTTATTGGTACATCATAAAAAAAAAAACAAAAACAAAACCACCAAAACACCACAAACAAAATGCTCTTTCATCTTGTATTTTCTCCATCCCGTTGAGACAGGAACTGTGGCTAGGTGGGCATCTGGACATCACAACAAGGTCAACCCCTCACAAGGAATCTCTGTAAATCTGTATTTAAGAAATACCCAGTGATGACAATTTAATTTTCACAGAAATACTTTGAAACTAGACTTAGTCAAATATGAAAAGAAAATTCAATACCAAGGCAGAAGTTGCTCATGCTTTCACATAGCAGTTATGAGCAAATTTTTCAAGGCCATAATGCATATTCTGGACTGCTGTGAACAAGTGCAAATAGCTGGCCAAAGGAGGCAGTTCTACCACAAGTTCACCTTGGGAGACTCCACTTGCGGTACTGCACTCAGCTCTGAGACCCCCAATATAAGAAGGACCTGTTGGAGCAGGTCCAGAAGAGGCCACAAAGTTTATCTGTGGATATCTCATCCCTTGAAGACAAGACGATCTAATGTAGTTGGCAACTGAGCCAACAGTGAGGAGTAGAAATCAGATGAACTTCACGGTCCCCTCTATTCCAAATCATCATATAGTTCTATGATACAGATAGATGTCCTTTTCATGCCACAAAACAAAACTGAGTTCTCTTTTACAGTTTCAATTTCATCTTGGTCATGAACGAAATGATTATCTTAATAAGCTGCTACATTCCTCATCTGTTTTCCTCATGAGTTACTATTAGTTGTATTATTTCAATCTAGAAAAGAGCACCATTGTTTATTTCTAGGAACTAGTCAGCTGGCATCAAGTCATAGGCAGCACCTTGCTTCTCCACCCAAACCTGCTCACATGATGGAATATGGGAGAGCAAGGAAACCCAGAAGTATTTTCCACTTTTACAACAGTACATTTTCCCTCTTTCCTGTGAAACTAAAGACATAATTTATTATGGGAAAACTTGCCAGAAGTGAAACTATTATTAGAACAAACTCAGATGCAGCTTTGAGTTATATTAACCCTGGACTCAACAGTACACAGAAGTCAGAGGCAAATTAAGAAACAGCACAGTCTTCCTCAGCTATGTGCTTTGAGAATGCTGAGAGATTTCAAGGTTCACCTTTTGCACCTTTTCAAGGTTCAACCATTCTGATGTCCATCAGAATTTCCCTATCTGTAACTTAATCAGAACAAAATCATCACTTTCCAGATAATAATACAGTTTCCCCCCTCCCCGCCCCCCCACCCCTTATTTCTCATTACTTCTATATCCCCTGTCCAGCATTAGATTTACTCCAGAAAACTGCTTTTGTTCAACCACCCTTTCTTGATGGATCTGCCTCACTCTGGCATATCTCATCTTCAAAGGCATACAGCAAAGGTAAAAAAAAGAGTTTGAGGTGCTATGACTCTTTACATACATTCCTCATTCATGTTACTTCTGAATCTTCTGGAAATGGGGAATAGTTTTGACAATGCCTTTGATCCATGAAAACATCTTCAGCTACCAAGTTGCAGTTATATCTACCCAGTTAGTTACAAGACAAGGAATGAGCAAACTAATACAGCATGCAGTACTGCTAACTACTACTAACTAGTAGTTAGTACTGCTAACTAATACAGTTAGCAGTAGAACTGCTAACAACTTCATGTGCTCTCAAGGATTCAAAGCTGTTGGAAATCTAAAATACCAACCTCAAAGGCAACATCTCACATAAAGGCCCCAAGACAGCTGTGCAACTAAATTTCTTACACATGCAGCTTCAAATGCATAAGTAAGCCCAGTGACCTTAACAGAAATTACAAGCTATTTATAAGCTTTAGGACATGTTTCTTTGAGCAAGGAAAACCAATTTCAACCACAGTAAGCATGTAGAATCTTCATTTCCTGGCAATAATTCATTTTATTAAAAATTTAATGCAAAAAGAGGGGGGTGAAGGGGTGGATGGGAGAGAATCAGTTTACTACATAGAAATAAAGCAAATAAAATCTAATTTCAGACAAGCATCATTGAAATCCCAACTGAAATTCCATTCTCCAGAAATAATGGTGAAGTCATGGTAAAGTTGAGAAACTCAATCAGGAAGAAGTTGATGAAGAAAAAAGAAAACTCAGGTTTCAAGAAGGATGTTGAGACTACAAAATACAAAAGAGATTCCAGCAGTTAGGCTGTGCCAGAAACAAAACAGCATGAGGGAAATAAGGAAGAGTCCTTCAGTTTGGCATGAATCTTTCAGTCCAGCCATTAAGTCTACCATAATTTTCTATTAAGGGACAAGAAAATTTGAAGCAATACAAGTCATACTTTAAAAGTTTCCTCTCACAACAGTTGAGTAAATCCTCTTGCGACTGTACCACAACTCTACCCACTGATCTCAAACCAAAGCAAAGCTCATTTGCAATGTTGTCACTTTTACTGCCTACTGTTCTTTATGTTAATGCATAGGCTGTCCTATCAAAATCAAACGCTGAGGCATTTGAGATTGACAAGTGCAACACAATCTTTTCTCCAGGAAGTTTCACCAAACAGAAAATAACACAAGAAGAAAGAGAACTGAACAAGCCTACAGCTGCAGTAACTTACACATACAAATTTGTATCAGGTTCCTGAAAATTAAGTTACAATAATGCAGCAGAATATGAGTTTTCAACTGGATTCATTATTGCTATTAGGTTAATTACAGAAGTAGATTTTCTGGTTTGGGTTTTTTTTTTTTTTTTTTTTTTACTTAGGAAGTGGCAGTTCCTCCAAATCTCAAGTTGACGTCCCTTAAGGCAGATTCTAGAAGATTCAATTCAAACTGAAAACTGTAGCAAAGGGATTCCAAGTCCAGAAGTCCACAGTATTGACCTCATCTTTCCCACTGCTCTATTAATTGTGAAGGGAATAACAACTTATATTCTTCCACCTCACATCCATGCTTCTCCATCCTGCTTCAGAGTACTGCTGCAAAGGGCAGTTGGTTCATGTCTGCAGACTGTTTAACTTCTGAAACACTATACACGAAATTATACATTAGAGCTTACCCTCTTCAGGTTCAACAAACAGAAGAGAAAGGCAAAAAAACAGAAAACAGGTACTGACAAACACTACTATATCTTGCTTCCTGATCAATTTCAGTTGTCATTACACAGTAAAGTTTTCTACACTCCAGCATTCAAACCTTCATGGCCATGATCAGTCTTTCACATTATACAGGTTTAGTATCATGTAAATTCCTCACAGCAAGGCCAACTCTGAACCAGACAGTATCAGATAAACCAGACACCCATTTATATTGCCCAAGCCTCTGCTGAAATATCAGATGTTATCTTCATCATCCTTCATGAACACAAGCAAAGCAAGCACAAAACATTACTGGACAGCACTAACTACTGCTACGAATGTTACTTCACCCTAAAAATGGCATTAGGCTGGGTAAAAACTAACCTCAATTTAGTAACCGAGTAAATCTTCCAATAATAAACACTGAAAATGCTTTAAGATTTGGCCAGCATGTAAAGCCAGCTTAACTTGACAACCTACCCTGTAAGAGTTCTGCATCTGCTACCTACATTATGCCTGACATAGTGATCCAAATGTTATGAAAACCTAACACAGACACTGCTTTTAATGGAAAGCTTTCAAAGCACACATGTATAACACATGCTTCATATTTTCTGACAGCTTCTCATTGCACTCAGGTTTCTTAGTATATCATCAATCTCCTCCAATAATCATGTCCATGTTTTTCAAGAGGAGTAACTTAATGAGAACAGTTTCCAACAAGAATCCCTAAGCTCAATGAGCCACTGATTACTCAGAGAAGAGCTTGAACAACAGCACACTATCAGAGACAAAGGTGTGGCAACAGACTTTCTCTAATGTATGTTACCTATGCAACTACCTTTCACATTTTTATTTCAGCACCTATGCATGTCCATCTTCAGTTGCACACATCTTTCAGATACTCAAGAACGCTTCTGCAATGGTGTATTACTTCACAGTCAGTTGCTTCATAGTTTAAGTTATTCAACATCAGTGAAAACAAACTATTCCTTGTTGAGTGCACAAGAGATGGATTTTTTTTGCAGGAGTTCAAACACATTTATCAGGTTTTCCGTAAAAAAAACAGATAGGCAAGCCGGCTCATACACAATAAGCAAAGTGTTTCTTAATCTACCATAGTCAGACAGCATAAACCCTAGGTTCTGATTTCAAAGCTGTGAAGTATAGTTTGACTGCAGTTTCAGTAAGATAGGCTTCTCTATTCTATTGTAGATTTGAGAGATGGGGAAAAAAAAAACGAATTCTGAAACATTAAAAAAACGTTGCATAAAAGCTAAGTCTTCTAGAGAGAGCAAACATGCACAGAGAGAAATTATTAATCTCTTGGAAGTTATCACCAAGTTATATCTAAATAAATAACCTTTCTGAGGTTCTTCACAAATTGCCATTCAACAATCCAAGTGCCACACTCCAGTTCACATTATTCTTGTTAAATAACAAAAGAGCTCAAGACAAAACCGGCAAAAGCAAGATCGAATGCTGAAATTCAATTCCAAATACTCTACAAATGGATGACAACATTAACAGCTCTCTCTGGCACAGCATGCACTTGGAGGCAAACACACAAATTTCATCTTTAAATGACTTCAAAGGATTTTCTGTCCCTATCTCACTTTTTCCACTTCACAATCTTGAGTGAAGTCATAATGCATCTCAGCCTGTTATTGCAAGTCACCTAGTCATTTCACACAGGTTTTACTCAGAGCATTTCTAGACAATAACATATTGACTAAAGCAATAATCATTGGACAAGAGCAGACAAAAATAAGTAGAAAGATAATGCATGTTCATATTTTGCTTAAAAAAAATCTAATTTGACTAATTCACATATAAATCTCAATCACACAGCATATACTCAAAAAAAATTTGGCAGGGAAGATGTTGCAGATAGTAGTGTACACAACAGTATGCAATGGAACAAAGTATGTTGATGCATGCGCCCACTTTTTCCTTTCCCCCACAAATTGTTGCAATATTGTTCTGTATTGTTCTGTATTTTCCAACGTGAATTTAAATAGTGAACTGTTTCATTACCTATTAAAAACCTATACACCAATCAACTAAGATCTTGCAATGACAGCAGAAGGAAAAAAATCAGTTTTTCACAGGCTCACCAACTGCATAACTGTACCAGTAAGGACTACACACTGTCAATACAAGGCGTCGTGTTTTATACCCACCTGCTCTTTACAAGCTCAATACATAATAATAACAATGCAGATAGATCTTTCCCTCCCTCCCCTCCCCCCCCCCTTTCCCTTTCAAAAAGGAAGAATTCCCTTTTAGAATGGAAATTAATCAGGATGGAAGGACAAAGTGGAAGAAAACTAAAAACTCAAAAGAGTCAAGTAAAACCTTAAAGAGAATCAACAAGTATGCTTCATGATCTACTGTAATAATGCATGTTAATGCTTACTAATATATTCTGAGCAAATACTAAAGAAGTTCTGGGTGGAGTTTTCTGCTTAACTCACTAGAAAGCAATGATCTTTTTCTACAAAAACATGAATCACCTTCACATACTATGAAAATACAGCAAGCGTAAATGGTGGAAAATCTGTTGCACTTTTTTCTTCTTAGAAATTTCTGTGCAGACGTATTTCAGAAACTGGAATATCCTCACTCCTTCCCCTCCTTTCTGAATCATCATGATGGCTATTTCTGTTTTAAATGGCTTATTTTCCATGCATCAAACCAAACATTTTAAGGGCCTTTGGAAGTTATTAAGGACTGCCTATTGCCTTCGTGGTCTAAATGACCATTTATCAAGAGCCGTCCTTATTCATGCACAAAGCTGTGTGTCCCCCTTCCATTCCCAAAAGCTAATCAAGACTTTGACCCTCACATACTTGTTTCAGCAGCAAGTTTAACTGGTCACACTGTGAAACAGTGATGGCATTTACAAGTTAAAAATCTTTATTTTTGCAAGAAGAAAAACAATTTTGAATTAGCAAACAGTAAAGAAATTTGCATTAGAAGCGCTGTTGTAGTGATTTAACTGTTTGTGGATAAAAAAAATAAAAAAGGCTTATTTCCTCACTTCTTGTCAACTTTGCATCATGTTCTTCAGCAAAAATAACACAACTTGACCAACACTGTTCAAGCCTTCAGTTATGTACTTCCCATTCATACTAGTAGCCCTTGCTGGCTACAAATTTTTCCCAGGCATCTTTAGACTAAGTAACATCCAGTCATTGGCTTTGATACAACCTGCACTGTAATGCTGACCTTGCATTTGGATTTTGATTTAAATCCTCTTTTCATTTAGAGCAACAGATGTCTTGAAACAATCAGGATTTTTGAATAAGAAATCAGAAAAACCAGCCATGAACGTTGGGACAAAGTGGCAAGGAGCAAACTAAAACAAAAATCTCCTGCAGCTGGATCAGCTGGCACTTCAGGCAAAGAGCTCCTTTGGTGCTTCTGACAACAACAGGATCTAGCTTAACCAGACAGTTACATTTCATCCTCAGAATGCACTTAGTTTAACCAAAATCAGCTACAACCATTTTAAAACTGTCCTACTTTGCAGAAGGACATGGATACGTGTACGTAAGTGCATGTACTTATAAACTCTACCTTGAATGATAGATTTACTTCTTTGGCTTTGTTGTCTGCTTTTTAGAGGTTTTCTACTTTCATATTTGGCAAGAGTTATTTCATAATATGACACACAAGATCTTAAACAGCATTTTGCCTTCAGGCCAAATCTTATTTCTCCATATTAATCTAATTTAGAAAATAGGCTGTATTTATTGCTGGGCCACTAATGGTTTCATTCGCAGGAACAATTACTGAGCAGTAAACATGAAAAAGCAAATTAATATTTTGTTGTGCTGTTATGGTCTTAATCCTGGTAGAAATCACAACTTGCACAGCTTCATTACAGAAGACTGGGCTAGTCCCAGACTTTCAGTGGTTTAAGCTGTTAGCTCACCACTGCAAGTTAAATTCAAGACTATTAGTATTTGTTTTTTTAATCAGAAATAGATTACCACCTTAGTTTAATCAGTGGTAAAAGAAATAAGAAAAGAAAAACCACACACCAATTGCACAGACAGATGAACTCTCATGGTATAAATGAGAGCGTGAACTTGCTTATACAAACCTACTTTTTATTTACCATAGTGTAAAAGCAAGAACATAAACCGTTGCATTGAATAGCAGACATAGCAAGTTCACAGCTTTCACTAATTAGTCAGCACAAGCTTGTTTGGCTGTCAGTACATTCTTAGCAAAGATGCCAGTCAGTTGCAGCAGTAGACAGTGGGTATACAACATTTTACAGAAGGGTGTTGTTCTAAGTTGGGACCCTCAGAATCCTCACATTTATCCTTATTATCACAGCAGGCAACAACCTCTGAGCTGCTCTACAGCCCTTCCTGGCAGCCCTACTAGTAGATGATCTGTTTACTGAGAAAGGAAAGGATTTCCTCCGCACGCAGTTAAGAGAAACATTTCCAAGCATCGAGAGCTGCTCACTTCATAACCTCCTCATCAGTGAGGATGGCAGAGTGCAAATGCAGCCATTAGAGGACTTTGACAATAAAGCAAACTGTTCTCAAATAGAACAGCTGGCACCAGTTGTTTTCACAAGCTGCTTTTATTTAAGTTTCCACCTTAAAATATTGGGCTCCTCAGCTATGTGTGTATGTAAATCTAAATACCAAATTAAACTTTTAGAAAGTGTTGACCTAGGAACAGCTGTAAGAAACACGTTTTTTGCATCAGTGCTTCACACAGTATACAACAGTCTGGGAAAGAGCTAAGCACAATAGTATTTTAGCAATACTTTTACAGTTGAACAGTTTTTGAACAAAAATGCTACAAAAAAGCACATTTGTGTATTTTGTGTACTTATGTACTACAAACCACATATTTACCAGTGGTGATAACAGAAAAAGAGCAGGTCTTTTAACTGTCTCCAAAAAGCACTATAGGTTAATTCCCCCTACAGCACAGCTGTGAATAAACTTTGGCTAAAGTAGGAGACATAGCTGATTCAATACTGACGATCATAAGCTCTAAAATCATGAGTCAAGCTCTCTCAAAACAAACAAAAAACCCAACCTATCAGACAAAAGCAGACTGCAGAGCACTTCTAGTGCTTGCAGTGATTGCCTGTTATGAAAAAAAAAATTAAGAAACACCTACAGTTCCATCTGCATATTAATTTTAACATTCCATCTCATTTATTCAAACCGATAAACAAGCAATCTTAGGACTACAGTAAGACTTTAAAAAGTTACTCAAAGTTCTGAAAGCACTGGTAGGAACAGCTACTGCTCTGTAACTTTAGGAAGAAGGAGAGCAAAAAAGCCCTAACTTATATATCCAGAAAAACAGTTTAATAAGAAAACTGAAAACTTTATGGCAATTTCTTATGCAACAGTAAAGTTTCAGCTTTACTGACTGAGTGAACAGCCAGTTTTTATCTCATACATCACAAACTGGAATCCTGTTGCCCTATAGTAAGTCCTATATTTTCTATAACTTACTGTAACCTCTCAGCTGAATAGATCTGGTCTGTAATCAAGGAGCATAATTAACAGTAGAGGGGTCACTTGGGGCCCCTTGAGCACACCAGGCTATTCAAAGTCTATGAGAGGTGGGATCAAAGATTGTCATTTGAGTCACTTTGTTAGTCAGCACCATGCAGTACTGAGTTCCTATAGATTTCTGAACCTCTGCTTTCCTTGCAGCTGCATGTTACACAATACATGAAGAACACCTTAAGCAAAATACAAGATACTTCCATACTCCACCTGCTCTAGATACTCATCAGCTTAATTAAACTTTCAGCCCTCTCAGTAAAGAGCAGATTTTCTTGATAGTATTTTAAATTGAAAATATTTCTTTTATGCAAGCATTTATTGCAACCATCCACTAGTGTTTTCAGATTCGGCATTTCAGAGGAATGTCTAAGCATCAAAAAGTGTATCAAAACTCAGATGACCAAATGCATTTTTCTAAACGTAAATAAACCATTACAATGAGCAATTTCATTCCCTGCAGTTTGCAACAACACCATGACAGACTTCCACAGGTACCTCCCTTATTTTTCTTATTTAAACTGAGAAACTCTACAGAAGACAACAGAAGAGGACTCTTCCCTCAGTACACTAGTGAAAATACACTGTCCAAAATAATACAAAGTGAGCGGACAGTCTGCTAGTTTGCTCTATGGCTTCAAGAAACAAGTCACATCATTTTTGTTAGACAAAAGTTAAGTCAATCTTCAAGTGCATCCCCAATTTCTTCCTGTTAAAAAGTGACAGAAGATTTCCTTTTCACAGCTGTGTTAACTGTAACAGCTAAGCAGGTATGAAGATACGTTACATTGAGGTTCAACTAGTCAAATCAGTTTGAGCCAACGAGTCTAAAAGAGATGTAGAAATAAAAAAACCAACAGTAAAATGATTTGTCAGAAGTACTTCAAAACAATCTTCCTGCTAAACAGAGGTCTTAAAAACATTCCCTGAGGAAAACCCTGTTGGTTGCAGCATGCTATCTGAAAGAGCTTTTGTATTCTGTGATTTAGGACCGTGTTACTTTGTGCGTTACCATTTGTGTCTGTTAAGACATGCCCATAAAAATTTGGACAATTATACATTAATTTAAATACATACACTTCTTGAGAGTACTTGCTCATTCTAAAAGATCACAAGTAAACCGAGTAAAAGATCATTATCTATTTCAGGCACCTTAAAGAAACAGAGCTGATTCTGCCTACCTCCACATTACCTCCTTACACAATTAGGGAGTCACAAAATAACTTGCAGTATGAATTAAAAAAAAAAAATACAAATACATGCCAAACTTGAAAAGCAAGGAAGTTACCAATTGCTCTGATTGACTTTGTCCCCCCGCTTGGCCACACTGTTGTTCATCCTCATATTCCCAAGCAAAAGTTGTTTAGAAATGATTTTATATAGTCCCATAGCTAAGTATCTAAAAGTTGTGAACTCAAAAAAAGAGTCCTATTCCAGACTGCATTTTGCTCAAAGTTAGCCCTACAGACTAAAAGTAGCTTGCCTTTGTGTTGGGTTTTCTTCTTCCTTAAATACAAGTTTCGATTCTCCTGCAGTGAGGAGGAACTACCCAAAAGAATATTTTTTTATTATATGCACAGAATGGCTTGGGTTCAAAGTAACCTTAAAGAGCATCCAGTTTCAACGCCCTGCCATGGGCAGACTTGCCACTCCCACCAGATTAGGCTGCCCAGGGCCCTATCCAACCTGGCCTTAAACACTTCCAGGAAATGGTGCTTTCTCCTAGCTTCTCTAGGCAGCCTGTGCCAGTGCTTTATCTCCCTCTCTGTTAAGTAAAACATCTTCCTTTAACTTGTGTGTAGGTGCATGACTTTCTTATTCCTGTTACCTACAGCTACGCATAATAAAACTGTCTAATTGCCACCATCCTTTTTCTTTCCTCCTGAAGAAAAATACTTCCAGTTTTTCGATATCTTGATCCAACTTTTCTAAGAGAAAACAGATAACTCTTCCCATAAAAAAATCTGTGCCTTAAAGTTAATGAAACATTCAGCATAAAACTCCTTTCAGCAGTTTTTTTTGTTTGTTTGTTTTTGTTTGTTTGTTTTTTTATACTTTAGGATAAATTGCTGAAAACTAATAACAGAATATTCTGGTTATTTTTAATAGGAGTTTAGGACCTAACAGTAAAAAAAATAATAACAGTGAAAAAAAAAAAAAAAGCCATGAATATCCAGCTACTAAATCCCTCATTCAGAGTTCAGCAAGTTTCAGTGACCCTGATGAGCACAACAGTTCTGGAATGGTAAAGGTGTAGATCCTGAGGTGGCCTAATCTCAGAAAATTAAAAGCTTTGAAGATTAAGAGCAGGACCTTGAAATGACCCAGAGAGAAAGAAAGAGACTAAGTGGTTTCTGCAGCCAGTCTCTCACTGAAAGCAGGCCGCTAAGCCCCAAATGCCCTCAGCCGACTGCAGCTCAGCATTCCAGCTCAGTGCCTCGGTCTCTGCAGGAGCAAAAGATCAGAGCCACAAGTCCCTAGAATGGATTTTAGCTTGCCAGAAGCTTGTAATCAGGAATGTCTCCCTCTGTACCATTTTCTACTTCATACCTAGAATATTTCCTTTTTTTCTGGATAACATTACAAGAGTCACATTTACTCCAAAATAACCAAGTTACTGGGTCCTACAAGGAAGCTACCTCACAGACTTCTAAAATCCTAGTTGTTGATCTCGCTCATCTTCCTCCTACTCCCTCTTTAAACACAGACTAAAGCAGGATGCAGAAATCCAGCTGAAGCGTAACCAGTACTGAAGACAGCAAATGCATTACATTTCACAGGCTGTCTTAAGACATTCTTGTCTTACCTTAGGGCTCTCCTTATCTTTTCCACAGCACCATCAGCACTGCTTCCAGTTCCCTAAAACATCAGCTCTTTCCCTGCAGTGCTGCTGACAAGTCAAATACTCCTTTTACTTTGTTGTCTGCCTGACCAGCAGTACCTGCTTGCCTTTTAGCTGTCCCTAAATACAAGGTTTTGTACTTTACTGTGCTGCATCCAATCAAAACAATAAGTTCTTGGGGCTCCAGCCTGAAAGTTACGTATGCAGGGTGGAGGGAGATGGAATCAGAACACCCTCCGCCTCACAACAACTAAATGGAAATTCAACCCCCACATCATTCAGCAGCCTTGCAGGTTAAGCACATGCTAGGATTATACAACAGAAGTTGTATAAGGCTTGCATCTATCTATGGTCATCTCAGTAGAACTGATGGGATCATCCCCTCATGCACTCACCCCTTTCCTTCTGCAACAAGGCACATGTCTTCCTGCTCATGTGCTGTTTGCTTGCCGCTTTGCTCCACAGACCACACCTCAGTGTTCCTTCTCTCCATTCTTACCACTACAGCCTTTCCCAACTACCAGTACCCATGCTATTTACCTTGAAGACGAGGAAAGCAGGTCTGAAAGAGGATTGTAGAGCAGATCTCAGGATCAGAGGGGTCACAATAGTAAAAGTGACTGCATCTAGCACTCTATTCTGATGTTGCACCAAAGGCATGCAGCTGTGCAGGTGAGGCTGGAGAACATAGTATTTCCATCTATCCACATTTGCTAGACAGATAACTTTAGAGAACGGGCAAAAACGAGGGCTATGGGACAACAGATACAGACTGTTCTCTCCATTTCACATAACTCATGCAATAGTAATTTGTATCTCAAGCTTTTATGATGTACCACAATATGTTGTCTCCTATCTCTCTATTCATCTTGGCACAGGAATGAAGGAACTCCCAGCAGACTTCACATTGAAAGCCAATGGAAGACTCAGTTGCTTGACTGGCAGCTGGTTACACAATTAGGAGGAAGCCTGCACACACTTGTAAAATACACAGTATAATCTGTTATTTTCAGCTCAGATCAGCACAGTAAACACAACTCCAAGAAACACAGCTTTACATGTTTGGTTTGGGGGTTGGTTTGTTTTTTTTTGTTTTTTTTTGTTTTTTTTTTTTTTTCACATCCTCTATTCTGCCCCAAGAACTGCCACTACATAGAGAATTAGAGTCCTGTTTCAGTAACTATTTATATCATGGACTTAAAATGCCCAAAGGAAACAAATTAAAGCCAAGGTGGAAGGAAAGTTGCATGCAATTTTGAGTGAGAAGTCCAGCAGGAAAAGCACTAACTGATCATTGGCTAGTCCAATTTTTCAGTTTAAATTTTTAAGAAATAATCATCAAATGTGAGAGCTATCACCAAAGGTAGATCAACCTATAAAAGCAAAAGGGTGACATCCCTTAATCCTAAGAAACCCTGATCAATTAAGGATGCAGTTAATTTCCTCTGGCACAGCTAGATAACTCACATGCATGAAGTCTATGCCAAAAGGCAACCATGCAATTAATAACAACTAGGTAGTCCAATATAGCAACAAACGAGGCAAAAATAGCTTTAGATCTTTTAGGCAAATTTAGCTTTAGACTTGTTGATTATACAACCTTAACAAGACAGTCACCTAAAAGGCCCAGAAAAGATATTTCTAAATTGCAAGTTTTACACATGCATATGTACACATATACACAGACACGAATAGATGCTAGTCCTTTTTTAATTTTTGATTCTCACCACAGAGATTTTGGAAAATCATGCCATTGCAACAGGTGTGTGCGAGCAATAATTCAGGAAAAAGTCAGTGCAAGTTCCTTCTTCAAGAGTGTACAAGTATTCAAATTGCAAGGCAAAAATAAATTGAGTTTATAACTTCAAGAACACCACTGACAGAATCTTCTACATCCGTCATTATGAAATCATTAAGATCTGAATTGTAACAAAATACATTCACCAAGTTTCAAAGCACAATTCAATTGATTAGACCTCTCAAGACAGTCACCCTGACATTTCTTTCTCATACAGCTTCTCTAAAAAAAAAAAAAAAAAATGGCATACAAGTAAATGTAGATGGGGATAAGATTCTTAACCACAGAGAGGGGCATACATGTTCCAGGAAAGGAAAGGAACAGAAAATAAAATTCTGCGTTGACCTAAATGCACGAAGTTAACCACAAAAACTCCTGAAATATTAATGCTTCTGGAAAGCATGCTTATTTAGATAAATTCAGTAAACACTTACCCAGCATCTTCCTGGAAGCCCTCCAATTCATCTCTTTGTTCTGCTAGAGTGGATTCTAAGTCCAGATAGGTACCATTGTGAGACAATTGCAGAGTGCAGTCATCAAGCTGTAAAACAAATTTCAGATCAGATTTTAGCAATTTTTTTTTTTTATTCTCCTCCTATTTTTGTGTGTCCCCCCCCCCCCCTTTTTTTTTTTTTTTTTTTTTAATCTACACAGACAAGATCTCCTTAAAGCAAACACATACAGGGAGTAAAAAATGTGTGGTGTTAGATAATTCATACAATCCCAAGTCCATATTCACTAGATCATGCTTGATCACAACAATATCAAGGGTTCAAAGAAGTTCAACGACTCAAGGAAAGGTAATAATAATCCTTTATCACATTCATGGTTTTTTTGTAGTTGTTCTTGCTGTTGTCCTTTCAGCACCAGAAAAGTAAATTAGGGAGAATCCATCTGTGCTGAACCACCTGTATTAACTTCCCATCAAAACTTTAGGCTTCCAGCAATTCCCAGGAAGTCATACTTTTCTGGTATTGATTTCCAGATAAATTAATTATCCAATTTCCTATCACTGATTTATATACGCAAGAAAAGAATTCTGTTAATCTTCTGAGGGCTATTCTGAGTTAGCTGCCTTAGAAATACCATAGAAGAGCTATTTTTCAATATGTAACTGACAGAACACAACTTTTGACTTAGCTCACGCCACTGTGTGCTTTGCACTGCTTACATCCTGAAATAAAAGTTCATCTTCTGTAGAAACAGAAAGAGTAAATGGAGGAGCTGAAGTTGTATTTAAACCTGTTCCAATTTTTTTTTTTTTTAGCCCCCTGGTGAAAGAGTGAGCACCTCAAATAATGTGAACATGAGTTTTCGCTTTAACTCCTGGGGATTAAAGAAAGAAAAGAACCTCCAAGCCCAGCTCCCAGACATTAAGAATAACAACAGTATTACTATTCTGCATCTTTCTGGGTACAGAGGATATTATTAACCTATGCTAATTTAAAATACAGTCTTTAGAGAAGACTAAATACTGCTCTGGGAAACTTTCTCCCAGTAGCCCAGGATATAAAATGAAATGCTAATTTATTCAAAGTAATGCCAAAAGGCAAACTACTAATTAGATAAATGTTCTGCTGTCACTATGGAGATTAGGAGATTTGCCCACGATTTCCAATTATACTGCATAATTAGGAAAAAGGAACAGTGCTTTACTAATGTACTATGACTTTAGTGTATAAAAAGCATGATGAGAACAGGAAGTACTTCATGTACAAGATAAAGGAAAAAATAGTGCATTCTACCTATCTTCATCTCATCTCCATAATTTCAGCTGAGCATAGTATTCATTTAGGCTTTAAGGCATCATACACTGTATCCATTAATAGGAGTTATGGTAATGGAAGAAGCAGAATCTTTTGTTTCCCTTACTTAAGAAGGGATCTTGCCAAAAAGACTTTCTCACTTGTATGCACACACTCAGAAGGCAGCAAAACAACACTTTCAAAAGCAGAGTAAATATTATGGGAATAAGCTCTTGAATGATATGGTATCGTGCTACCGTGCATCTTCAACTCCACTCACACTCTCATTTTATAGGTAGAATAGAAAAAAGAAAATATATGTTATGATTATTTTTTTAATTAGTAAATTGTCTGACTTCTTCAGCACAAAGAATGACTGATGTTCACTCATTAGTGCTTATTAGTAGCAATTCATAATGTCGAGTCTCTCCCCTCTGTTCAGCGTTAATCTCATGTTTATCTGCTATGCATCACTTCTCCTCGTCCCTGGAGACAGCCTCTAGCTAGCTCATTTAGGACATGCTCTTCCCATTGATCATAACTCACATTAAAATTCCCTATTAGCCCTTATTAGCACATACATTCTCCTAGGACAATCAAAGGGCAAAATTTACAAGAAAAGTCTTTCAAAAAATAAACCATTTAACTGAGTCAGTTTTGCACGACTGGGACAGCACTTCAGAAGTTATTCCCATTTCTTTACAACTCTTTTTAACTCTTCGATATTTCCTACTTCGCCCAAAATTGAGACCAACATTTTGTTGTTGTTACACAGCCTAGCTCATTAATTGTAACACCACAAGGTATGGGGTTTTTTTTCATAAACTTTTTTTAAATTTCCTCTTGACAGTCCCTTCAAATCATTACTCATATTCATATCTTCCTGCACAGTGCAAAAGAGCCAAGAAGTATATTGCATTGCAAAAAAGAAAATAAAAATTACATTTACAGTACAATCTTTTGTGCATCAAACTTACACTGCCTACTAATCATTTCCACAAAGCTACTCAAAAGCTCTTTAAAAAGTGAAACTGAATGATAGCTTCAACAGAAGAAAATGTATTGATACCCTAGTGAGCTATCTCCACAATTAGAAATTCTTTAAGTAATCCCAAAATAGAGTTTTCCCACAGATAATTATATCAGGGAAACATAAGGGAAAGAAACAGGAAGCACATAGTAGGACCATAAGATTACAAGCACTAGTCACACTGCTGCAATCATACTGAACTCAGCCATGAAAAAGCAAACAAACTGATTAAATATTTAAAACATTAGAACACCTAAAACCAGAGTTTACCACACTCCCATCCTTTCAACATGTCAGCACAAATCCCTACCAGACAAGAAGAGAGGGTCGTCCTGCCTCTGATCCTCAGCAGGAACAGGCAAAACAAGGTCAGACTTGTCAAACTCCAGCTTTGCCATCCCTTTGAGTCACCCTCACTTCACCAACACCTCAAGCCTTAGGGAGCCCTGGGAGCAACATTTCCTGATTGTCATGGGAAAACACACCACTTGCAGCGCTCATTAAGGGTTCCAGGGAATGAGGAATACTGGACAGATGCTCAGTTCCACAACATCTTCTGCAGGTAACCAAATTCAGTCAGTGTGGCTAGTCACCCAATCTGTGGAGCCAAAATAACTGGTATCATGAGGCCATTGAGCTCCAGAGGATGAAATAGTTCAATAGTACTACACAGGGAATGACTTCATCTTGTTTTAAACACTAACCCATAGGAAGAGGTAACATCCACTTCTCTTCATTGAGAAGACAACCACAAAGAAGCCCTTGTTACTGCGCAATGAGGAAGTTCACCATTTTGTATATTTGGAGCAGATGTTAGAAAGAAATTCCTTATTATGAGGGTGATGAAGCACTAGAACAGGATGCTCAGAGAAGCTGTGGATGCCCCCACAGATCCCTGCAGGTAGTTGAAGGCCAGGCTGGATGGAGCTCTGAGAAACCTGGTCTAGTGAGAAGGCATCTCGGCCCACGGCACAAAGTCACAAAACTGTCCGGTTCTGACACGCTCTTCCCAGTGGTGATAACTCATACTGAAATTTCTTATGAACATAGAATGCATGCTACTTGTGTACACTATTCCACACAGTTCTACAATTCCCCAAATTATATAGCTTAAGGAACAAGAAACCACAGGACAGCAGCAGCAACAAGGAAAGACAACTATCAGACACTTAAGTTACCACTGCTGCCTTCAGATACTACAACAGAGGCTTTATTGAATAATAATAATAATAAAAAAAAAGCAGGGTTCAGTTATTGTTTTCACCTAGTGTTCTTAGTTCCTTGCAATCCAAGAGCAACACCCAAACTGCAGATAAGAGGTGGCAGGGTGGAGGCCAGAAGAGCAAAGCACAGAAACATACAACAAGGCTGTGCGCTGTGGTCTGCTCCTGCAGGCATGCACTGGTCATCATGCTCATGAAGCACTGTGGGTAAATAATCCAACACAAACTCAACAGACACTGTGCCATGCCAACTGAAACTTGTGGAAGTCTGCTTTCCTTCATAAGACATTGCTGTGAGTTAGCACACACACCCCAAGCAAACTTCCCTTAGGCTTGTTTAAACCCCACTGTCCAAAGGCAGCAGTAGGATAGCAAAGGTTAAGAGGGGGTAGAAATGCCAGATTCACCCTCCCTGCTGTTCAGAAAGCATAACAGCAGAACCACAAATCATTACAAAAATCTCTTTGCTGTTTATTCCAAGACCACAAATGCAATTTTTTACTTTTTATAAAAAAAAAAAAAACTCATGGAGAACTGCTCTTCCCTCATCCTCCACTCCCATTCCAAGAATCCATGCAGAAGAATGGATTTTGGACAAACGGCTGTTCACATCTCTCTTGAACTCCAAGAATGTGTCGAAGAGTCAACAGCCAGCAGGAACAAAAACTAACCAAACACCTTTGTGATTTTATCTTAATAGGATGAACTTGTTTATCAGTGTTAGCACAAGCTACAACTGCTCAACACTGCCATCGTAAGCACAGACTGATCAAATTTCTAGTAATGGAGTTACTTGACAAATTTCTAGCTGGAGTTACTGGACAGATTACTTTGCTCATTTTGCTGTTTCCAGAATTACATGGAAAGGAAATACATAAAAATAAGATGCTGAAGTAATCCAGCATCAAGCTGTAGAAATAAAATCCCTCTTCAACTGTTCTTCTGGCACAAACTCAAAAGAAATCCTTATCTTACACAAGTGTCTTAGCTCATCTTTCATTTAAACATCATTTGGTGGTAATTGTTCTTATTAGTGCTGGCCTACAAACACCAGCTTTCCCTCTGCTTTGCCACCTCCTTACTGCACCTTCCCAACAACTTGATTTTTCTCTTCCTCCATAGGGGAGAAAAGGTGGAAAAAAGAACAGGTTTGCCTGCTTACCAAATTTACTGCATATTTCTAAGAAAACCGCACAAACGAAAATGGTGTAAGCCAGTATTTAACGTTCATTCATCCACAGCTGAGCTTTAAATAGAGAATTACTTTAGTATCCTCAAAGGGCATCATATTTTATTGTTTTTGAAATTTTATTACAGATCACCAAACATACATTTTCTGCATATCAGAATATCACGTTAAAATATAACAGGATCACTAACTCTGTTAGTTCTTATAGAGCAGTTGACTATTCCCCTATTTAATATGCATCCCACAGCCAACCTTCCCATAACACTTATGTTTTTTAGAGTTACTACCAACTGCCCTCTTGCTAAGGACCTAATTCTCTCATTCCTGTGTGAGTAGAGCCAACCAGAATGTTCATGGATGTGAATGTTCCAGTCACAACCAGTTAAGGTAACACAGCATAAAAGATATTGAAGCACCCAGCCCAGGAGCAGTGCTGCATGTCCCACCTCAGGTAGAAAGCCTGACATCAACGAGATTAAATGTAAAAAAGTAATCTGTATGCTGGATGTTAGAAAGCGAAATTTACAGAGTATGCTAAAAACTGCTCTCATCTTCCAGTTTGACCACCACTCAGCATGGCACGCAACCACTCTACAATGATCTAGAAGTCCTTACACTCTCAGCAGCACCTGACAAAATTTCTTCTCTCCTGTAATTTTTCTTTTTTCAGTCCATTTTCTTCCCAAGTCTTTTTTGTTTTTTTTTTTTTTGTTGTTTTTTGTTTTTTTTTTTTTAAATTACAGTAACACCAATGCTTTGAGGAAGTTGGTTAAAATTAAGGTCAGCTGCAGGCTCCATACAGAAGCCAGTGATGGAGAAAGGCACCTGCCTGCTCACAGAAGTCAATATGGTTTCTAAAGCTTAGCAAAAATCACTCCTCAATACTCAAAAGGATAGAGAAAGAAATTCACTTTCTAGATCAGCAACTTTACATTATTACAAGTTGCCCAGTATGTGCAACATCATTCCCTGATTTTCAGGAGCAAGCAGCATGATTTGTGGGATTATTAATGCTAAAGCTCCTCTGATATATTCTCAGCCCAGTGATCAAACCACTTGATAGACTCCACACATGCTGTAGAGCTTGAACGAACAGTTGCATTGATAGAACAGTACCTACACAAAGTACAGGCTGCAGGTTTACACAGCCAGGCATAAGGCAGTGAGAGCACAATTTGAAAGGAACTTGCTACTCCTATATGAAAGTGTTGGTATTTTGAGTGTAGCCTACAGCCCTAGTCTGAAACGGCAGCTTTTATCTCAGGCCCAGCTGACACCACAGAGTACTACTGGGGTCAGGTAATACAGCACACCAAGAGAAACATTAATGCCACAAGATCCTAGAGAGCCACTGGAACAACACCCTGCCAATACAAATATTCCACTGAAATAACAAAGAAACTGAAAACAAACACAGAAAGCTGTTACATTAATATTATGGGTTTGACTTAAAAACATAAGGAAGTTCAGAGTTCAAGATTCTGGAACTGTGCAATTCAGGGATCCCAAACACAGGCAACACATCACAGTGAAAGCATAATGCACAGATATGTACCTGTTGCTATTCTTAGACAGTGAATTAATGCCCCTGGCTCGCCAGACCTTGTGCTCGGTGATTCTCTTTAACACAGTGCTCCACAGGGAGCAGTTCAGAGTTTACTAGAGTATCTATTTCCAAATATGACACCAGGGCTTCCACCAGCAGCCACATGAGCATTGTTCGAAAGTGTAAGTGCTCAAAACGTCAACAACTATGGAACAAGAAAGCAAGTCAAACTCATCTACAGATAGGGATTACTAAAAAGTAGAATATAATAAAAAAAATACTAAGAATAACTGCATTTCTGCATAACTATCAAAATTTCACTCCACATGGGAACTAACACACATTCTTCCTGTCCAATTCAATCATTTTAAGTTAAATCAGTTAAATGTGAGACAACACACAAACCAAATGGTCAGCAGCAGAGCTCAGCAAAGTGAAAGGGTTCAGATCAAAAACCTCTCCAGCTCTCTAACTCAAAAAAAACTACCACATTTTCTAGTTTTCTCATGGTAAACATAATGAATATACACGATGAGAATAACCTAACCTCTGTTTGTTAACTTTTTGGTACTTCAACTCATCCTTGCTCAGCTTTTCTTCACTACAAATACAAAGCACAAGCTCTTCCAGCCTTCATAGTTAAGTATGTCTTTAGCCAAACAAAAGGGAGAGCAGCCATAGGAACAGGATGCTTTCTTTAGAACCATACACATCTTTTTGGCTGATACACAGGGGTTACCTACAGCTGACATGCTCTCATTATCATTTGGTTGGACTTACTGTGAAAGTATCCAAGGAAATGGAAATAATCTCTAAGAAGGAGATAGGTGAAAAAAGGGAGAGGAGGAGGGAAAAGGATTAGCTTCAGTGGAGTGTATCATCTGAGGAATCTTTTGTCCAAACTCGTGTGTGTAGGAAAAAATACCGAGTTAAAACCACAGAAATCATTCCATTAAAGACAAGCCAAGTAGTCCAAGACAGAAAAAAAAAAAAAAAAAAAAAAAAAAAAAAAAAATCACACTTGTGACAAAATTTCATACAACTTTTTCTGTAGTTCTTATTAAACTGAAAGCTGTGAAATGCTTTGTGATTAAAAAAATATGTATTTGAGATGACACAGAATGAATCAATGATTTATTCTAACACGTGTCCCTAAGAACAAGCTGTCTATCAGCATCTTTCAATTCACCCAACCATTCAGAGAACACAGGCTGGGCCTAACAATTTTCCACCACTGCTTTTAGCTGCATTTGGAACATTACATGCTGCTCTTATCCTAATCACAGAACTAAAATACTTGACTGCTACACCACCATCCAGTTTACAGAGGTGTGTCAAGGACACAGTAAGCAGTAAATCGCAATTCATCTTCAGAAGCAGTGGTTTTATTGATGCAGCAGTTTAGCATCTAGTAGAGGATACAGTGAAAAGCAAGAGTCTAATCTTTAACCTCCTGAGCATGCTGTATTTCCAGCCTCATGACCCACACCTGCATCTCCTTAGAAAGAGAGGAGATAGACTGTCAGTCTTGAGATAAAAGTACTTTAAAATAGTATTTGAGCATACAGGTGGTCTTTAGCATCCTTTTCTCTATGAAAAAAACTCAAAGCTAAGGAAAACATAGAAAAAGATCAGATGCAAGGCCACATGGAAAGTCAGAGCAGGGAGTTGCGAAAAAGACAACAGATTAAGAGGGAAAGAACCTGACAGTAGTTCCGGCAGACTTCTGGCCAGAGCAGGGGAAATTTGGAGTTAACAAGAGACAAAGACGGATTCACTAGTGAAACAGGAGTTCTGAGGCAAACTGTCTTTCACTAGAATCAGAACTGAGGTTTCTGGTTAGCTTTTTAAAAGCTTGAAAAAAAATTAAAAACTCATAGTCACAAACCCATTGCTCAATATACACCAAAATGCATTGTGTTAAACACATTCAACACTGAAGGTATACGTGGAATACAAAAGCACAGCAGGATAACTGAAGAGAACATCACACACTTGTCAACAGAATCATTTTTCAGACAGTCTGAATCCTGGAGGTTCAGACGAAAGATTTTGTCTATTGACAATTATACTACTGATTACTGTCATCAGCTCTTCCCAATACTTCAGAGTGCCTCCTAAAAGCTTTGTGATTTAAACCTTACAGAAGCTGAGAAATCATTAAAAGAGAATGATTACAAAGTTAATGACAATAAAACTCAATATGAGAACAGCACACAAATGGTAAAGATTCATGTACACTGGAGACTCTCTCAAATCTTACTTCCAAATCTATAAAAGCACAAGGGATCAAAAGTCAGATTTTCTACCCTTGAGCAGAATTTCTTTGTCACTTGAGCTTTACCTACTTCGTTTTTTTATTGTCCATTTTTTCCTTCCATTTGATTAGCTGCCAAGCAGCAGATTCAATCCCCAGACTTAAAGCAGTTGTCTGGACTAGACTAGGAAAGCAAAAAAGTTATGCTCCTAATCAGTGCAGAAGTTCTCTTAACAATCCTCAAACAGAAAGCCATACACTCCAACTCAGTCACAAGCGAAAAACAAGTACGCAGGGAAAGGATGAATGTAGCATTATCACCAGCCACATATAAAGTATTCTTTCCTTATTTACACTCTGATCATTCCGTTTCAAAAGGCACGCAAAGAACACAGCTAGAAACAAATGGCTTCAGTAACAACTCCTGATCTATTTTTCCCCAGAAGTGAACAAGCTCTAAAATGGTAACAGAGAACAAAAGACTGAGAAAGCTCAGAAAGAGCAGAGTGAGAGGGATCATGGTACTGAAGGAAAAAAAAAAAAAAAAAAAAAAGGGGGGGGGGGGGGGGGAAGGGATGTCAGGGCAATTATACTCTTAAGACTTTTACAGAACAAAGGAAAAAAAAGAATACATGAAAAATTACGAAGCTGGATTTAAGTCAGACTTCAGAAATAGAGTACAAAGTGGGCCAATAACACTCCTGAGTTCAAAGCTTAGAGATCAAATACAACCAAATGCTTCTAAGGAATAAGAAAACTACTTTCAATTAAGAGCATATAAAACATGTATGCTTCAAGAGCTCAGTAATCTAATACCTATTATTTAAATCTGCCCATTATGGTGGTGCTCAAATATCCCTCTAAACCATCTGGTACTACCTACTGTAAAAGATCGCTGTCATAGTTATCACTTTTTTTCTGTACACAGAAGAACCACAACATGCCTTTCCTTTCCTGTATGCATAAAAACTCCTTAAACAAATCCACATGGAGCCCTTATTTCCACTGCCTGCTCCTTATACTTTGTTTTTTTATTTAGAAAGACATTTTGAATAATCAAAATAAAACCCAAACAGTAACTCTGATAGCTAATAAGGGTTAAACACACTAAAACTGAACAGGTTTTTCGCGGTGCTCAATAATTAAGCTTCCAGATGTCTAGCTTCTTGATTACAAATGAAACTGCCAGCAGAAGGGATGTTGAGAATTTCCACTTACTCATACAAGACCAAACACAGCAGCTTTGTGTCTAAATGCGGTCAGAAGTCAAGGCCTTAGTAACTGTCACCTTTAAAGCCAGTAACTCCACATATCATAGAATCACAGAATTCTAAGTCAGAAAAGATTAAGATCATCTAGTCCAACTAGTAACATATCACCACCACATATCCTAGTCCACTGTCCTCCACTTCCAACAGCTTTCTTACAGGTTACTTTTAACACAGACCACTTCAATGATCTGTTTCCTGCTAACTGCTTGGGTTTCCTTGCAACATCTCCAAGCACCAAACTATCAAAACAGTCCGGGAGCACCTGGCTGGAAACGGCGTTTAGGAAAATTCCTAGACAACTCCTTATTCCCAGAATGTGGCATAACGTTTTGTATCACAAGTAAGCTCTCATAACCGTTTCATTGAGTTCAAGTGTTCCTTGTGGCTGTCCATAGCACAGTCACTTGGAATACCCTGTCACACACATGCATCCTGAGGCTGAATGTACTAGCTGGTTAGTTATTTCCTAGAAGGCACAGAAACACTGCACTTGTACCACGCAAAACCAGGAACTTCCCAACTTTGCAGCAGAGGGCTGTTCTTTGGTAAACAAAGCTTCAACAAACACACTGATTTATGTCCCACAGTTGAATGAGAATGTGAAGGTGGTCAACGAAAGCAATCATTTCATCAGCTATTAAGAAGTGACATCTTTAATATGAAAAGATGAAAAGATGAAAAGAGTGAAGATTTTCACATGGAGAAACATGCTCAACACATGCAGTTTGAAACAAAGCTACGAATAGATCTAAAACAGTGTAAGAGTCGCACTTAAAGAGAATCAGCAGTCACACAGCAAGTTTTTGGCACATGAAAAAATAACAAACGTTCTTCCAATCCTTAGTTCAAGTTCATCACCAGATCATCTCCAACTCCAAACAAGGCCTTTCGGTACTTGCTGCATTCTCAACCTTCTGAAAACAAGAGCAGGTTTTCTTCTTCTTCCATAAGAATTGAATACTGCTACATGCTAGGCAAAGCACCATGTTAGTTAATGACAGCAAATAAAATATACTTACCTTTCACAGTACTTAAGTTTTCATATCACCTCTAAAATCATGCTAGTCTTCACTGTTAAAAAAAAAAAAAAAACCCACAATCCTACAACACAAATAACAGTCACAAAAAACAGCTATTAGTCTCTTTTCAGTAATGATATTATGAATTGCATCCAGAATTAGTTTCTTTTCAGCATGAGTTTAACTGCCATAACAATAAAAATATAAGAGAACTTTACCTCAGAGCTGTCGCTATTCATCCTTCTAGTTCCATTCACTAAGGGTAAATGGCTCATATAGCTCACAGACTCTACTGGGAGCTAGCTACAATCAAAAAAGTTTGAAATACAAAGGACAAAGCTCTGTTTTATTCATGGTACTTTTGTTTGTCAATTAATCTACAAAACAGTTGTTAAAGTGGGAAGAGTAGCTGACTATGCTGTCTTACACTACACAGTAGAAGGACAAATGTAAAACACCTGAACACTTATGTTAAAAAAAACATAAAACCAATTGCTGATCGCAGAGTATGAAGGTCTTTGGTACCACTCTAATCTCACAATTTATCCACTGGTGTAACTCTATCAGCTCCAAAGGGATGATGTCATCTCCAACCCCGTGTCAGTGAAATAAGAAACAGGTCCTTTCAACATGCAAGGCAGAGGAAACCTTTTGTTTGCCTTTCAGTGCTCAAGCCTTCTTCCCTATTGAAAAATCTAGCCCCACTCTATTTAAAAGTGAAAAGGACCGACTATTGGGGATGCATTCAGGAGGCCATAAGCAAAAGAGGAAGGGATACTGAAATTCTCCATTTTGCAATGGTACCGGACCATAGCCAGATTGTAGCAAGTGTGAGCACTCAAAGGACTCCCAAAGCCATAGAGACACATGCCACTAGTGCCTCTGTTTGCTCCTGCTGAGTTCTTGCTTCCAGGAACACAAAAACATTGAAAAAAAAAAAAAAATTGAGAGCTGCAACATTAAAGAAAGCCTTTGTTTGATGTGGTTCAGCAAGGAGAAAGTAAATAAATGAAGAGGGTAGATTTAGACTAGATGCTAGAAAAGTTCTTTAATTTGAGGGTGGTGAGGCACTGGAACAGGTTGCAGGCTGAGGTTGTGGATGCTCCCTCCGGAAGCATTTAAGGTCAAACTGGATGAGGCTTTGAGCAACCTGGTCTACAGAGAGGCGTCCCTGCCTGTAGCACGGGTCTGGAACTGGATGATCTCAAAGGCCCTTTCAAAACCATTCTGTGATTCTATGAATGAAAAAATAATCACTGATTAGGAAACTGCTGAAAATCTGAGTAGCAGGAAGTTTCTAACGATCCAAAAGCCACTACCAAGTCCACTTTAAAAGAAAACAACAGCTATGGTTGTTCAGCTTGACCTGGCAAGGAATAGCTGACTCAATCATCCTAAACAGAATAGGATGCATCTTTCTGCCACGCATGAAGTTCTAAGTAAGAAAATATACCTTTCCCTCTGCAAAAAACAGAAAACATTTTCTCTAAGCATTACAGCAGTACAAAGAGCAACTATGCATACATGAAGCCATTTCTACCCCACCTTTTTTTTTTTTTTTTTTTTT
>NW_024884253.1:63657887-63674936 GCF_019232065.1 Centrocercus urophasianus
TTTTTTTTTTTTTAAACCAGGAAAACCCATGGCCCTTCCAGATGTCTCAGATATCTTGTAGTCCAAACTTCTTTTTCCAACATGACAGCCATGAATATTCCTTCTCCAACGAAGTGAGATTGTTATAGGGTTTAATAAGCGCATCTATGAGTTAAGGGTACAGGCTGCAGCTGAAGGATCTCCGATCATTTAGCAGAGTGAGCAGCAATTAAGACTTCCTAGTCTTCCACATTCTCTTGCTCAGAACACTAAGATACGCAATATTTCACAGAATGAATATAATTAAAGCTCAAAATACAAGCTCTAATTACAATTAAATGAAGTAGGTCAAAATGAGGGCCTGCTGTCATTTTTATAAAGTGACTTGTAAATGACTACTTTGAATGGATGGCCATACTGTGGATTTAATGATGTAAAGACCCATAAAACACCTTGCATGTTCTAAAATGCATAACACCTGATAATGTTTTTCCAGTAGCTGGCATTTCATGTGTTCATCTGTACTTCCTCATCAACAGGTAACTTCCTAATATCATACAGGCAATAACTGCTGTCTCGTTACCCCCACCACCAGAGGAGCTAACTACCATTGTTAACCTAGTCTCTGTACTGCAGTTATCAGCCATCTTCTCTCTGTAATTGTTTAGTGTTAACATGATCCAGTTAAATGACCAGCAGGTGTTCCCAGCTCTCAGGCCAGTGAGATATCCAGTTTGTATTTCAAACCCGAGGAAAGGTTCACTTAACTATGTAAGAAAAGAATACTACTACTCTTTGTAGCTTTGTCTTGCTTATTGTAGACTTTTCTCAGCAGCAAAAGAATTCTAAACAACCATTATTGGAAAGAAAAAATGAATATCACATGCTTTTTCTTAAATAGGAAATGCATAGCACTGCCCAAAGTAGCAGGTGATTTAAGATTGAGTCCACAGGTTTATTTAACGTAGCCTTGTCTGATTCTTCTGGCACTATCTGCTACTCCTGGTACACACTCAGGCACAATTTCTGAGGAAGATACTGGGAGTCTGCATGGCCACCTATAGAGATAGCCGGATTCTGTATCCAGAAGTTGAAGCTTGCAAAAAGGTATACTAGGAAATATCAAACAGGAAGATGTGAAGGCCCTGATTTGCTAGGAGCAATCAAACAAGTCAGTGTCCCATCCCTCTGGAGTGAGAGGAACCATATCATAATCATGGTCATACTGACTTAAAATCCTCACCCTAAGCCCAGCTCTTTCACAAAGCTTAACACACAGTTGTTCTCATCACCTCCAGTGCCTTAAAGAAGCACTGGGAATCTACTTTATACATATTTACTTACAGCATGTAATTTTGTTTAGATCTGAAGGCAGTTTGCTCTTGTCTCAGCCTAGCTACGTTCAGAGAAGATGACGTGTAACAGCAATACATTTATAAAATTAAAGAAGGGCTTGTTGGAAGAAACCATCTCTTGAATCACAGTCAAAAAATTAAAATTTCTTTTATAGTAACCAGGACATATAGATTTCATTCTTATATGAAAAATGTTATTTCTTTTCCTCTCCTTCTTCAGTTAGGCATGTTCACAGTAAGAAATCACATTGAAAATAACTGGATTTAAACATGCTAAAGTCTATGCACCCACTGAAAAGCTCAAAGGCAAAGTTCATTTGTCCTGACTGCCCTTCTTGAACCATGTGAAAGTATTGATTAGCAGTGAATAACCATGGTCCTTATTAAACAACTAACGGAGATTGTCAACGGTACAGAGCTGCAGCCAATTTCTACCGTACTTATCAATTGTTATGTAAGTGGTAACCTTGTCCTCATGCTGGAGGGGAACCACAAAACATGAAGTTCAGTGTTGCATACAAAATACAGCCATGCTGGAAGTACACAAAACAATTTTCAACAGCAAAGCTTTGCTATTTATGCTTACATGTCTGTTAACTCCAGTGTTACGCATCCCCCAACTAGCTTTGGCACTCCTGGTTTTCCTGCCAATCAGGAAAGAGGAAAAAAAAAAAAAAAAAAAAAAAAAAAAAAAAAACAAGAAAAAAACTAAACCAATTTAAGAAAAAAAACAACAACAACAAAAAAAAAGAATGACAAAAACAACCAACAACCTCCTACATACATTTTGCAATCTTGGTCACATAGGCACCAGATTCAAAGTTCCTGTCCCCAAAGCAACCTTCATGACTCTGGCCTCACACAAGATATTCTGGGCAGCTACCACCTTAATCTCAGGCTAAGATCAAACCACAGGAAACAGTGCCAGGCTACAAAGCCAGCCACTGTCCTCCTGAGAAAAGGCAGCAAATAGAAAGCAATGTAGAATTTAAGAACAGCTTGGTTTGGAAAGGACTTAAAAGATGATTTAGTTCCAAGCACCTGACATAGGCAGGTCCTGATACTGAAATACCCCATGAGACAAGAGTGTAAGACACAAGCAGCTGAACCAAAATACCCAATGCAGTTCCCCAAGACTGCCAACCAAGTCTTGCAGATGGAAATCAGAGGTCAGTGCTACAAGTGAAATCTAGAACCCTTCTCCAGTAGTAAAGCACCAGTGGACTGGATATTTCAGACATTAAGCATGAGCAGTACATTTTTAACATGGCATTACCAATAGCATAAGGGTGGATTTTAAACATTTGTGCACGTGAATGGCAATGTGAGCTATGGGAGTTGAGTGCCTTGTAAAGCGAAGACAACAATCAATGTGTGGGTGACAGAACCCAGCTCTCAGTCACCCCATTTGGTGAGACAAAAAAAAAAAAAAAAAATCAGAAAACAAACTGATGACAACAAAGATTATGCACTGTTTTAGTGCACAGACTGTCATGTCACAGAAGGCATAAAAGCACCTCAGCACATAAATTTAGCCATAACATGTAGGTCTGCAGATTCTCAGGGGCTGACCCAGGCTTCCTTGCTTTTCTTCCTCTACGACCTCCTTCGGAATTGAGTATCAGATAACCCAGGCTACATTTGAGAGGCATGGTACATTTACCACAAAATATTCAACAGGTTCCTTTCCCAAGTCATTCCCATTATTTTTGGTATACTATGCTAATATTCCAAGTAATTCAGTAATCTCCATCCTGACAAGTCATTGCTCAACAATGTCACGATAATGAGTTGATCCTTCTTTGGTTGGAAGCGATAAAATAGTTGCCAAAACTTCAATAGGATGCTAAGAGAAAGGAATTTATACTCATTACAGTGCACTCTTAAATTTGCACTGAGACCACTTTCAATATACAAACCAATGCACTGGGTTACCCTTAAGTACACCAAGTTTCACATGGCTTTACTGTCTGGGGTATCCCCTTATCACAGAGGGAACTGCATTTCTTTAGCTTTCAAATCCATAACAATACGAAAACAAATGCAACAAATTCTATCAGTGATTACTGGCTGACTGTAATACAAGCCTAAAATATGACTGCTGACAACATAATCATTCCAGTACAAAGTAGGATGTAGTTTTCCAGGAAAAAGAAAAAAGTATATAATTATCAAATTTAACAGACACATTAAAACTAAAATTCATTTAATCTTATATTAAGATTAAATAACGTGATAGAGTGATCAAAGTACACTAAGGAAGGAGCAATAGGCAAGAAAAGTACATAGTCTCAAAAAAGGTAGGATAAAAGACACATGTCAGCCGTGCTTAAAGGCATGTAAGTGTCAAATCAAACAGCATCAATTCTGTAGTGGAAAGAAGCATATTGTTTCGGATAATAAAAACTATTTTAACTTGCTCAAGAATAGCTTATCATAGAAGCTTACTTCATAAGGCAGTCCTCCACTATAAAGCAAAAGGTCTTTATCAAAGAAGGTCTAAGAGAATTGCTGAGCTGCACTTTAAGGCCATATTCGTGACTCACCAGTCCATAGCATCCACTTCACATGACTAAAAATTCCAAAAAAAATGCCTCTTCTGACCATACCATGCGTGCTTTATACTTGGGGAAACAAAGTCAGTTCAGATGTAGCTTTACAGGTATTACTTACCTCAAAGAAATGGCATACTGAAGTTATAACACATTTCATCTGGTACACATTAAATTGAATCTTTTTCCTTACAGCAAATGTAAGCACTTGTCACTACAATACTGATGAGCTTGAGATACAAGCACCGTTTTTCTCTTGGACCAATAAAATAGCTGAATATCACTTTGCGAAATGAATTTCAAAAGTTCTCAGGGGCTGGCTCAAGCATATTATAATAACTGAGGCTGGAAAGAATGTTTTGTTCAAAACAAGCATATTTTAACCTTATTTTTATTTACAGAAGCTTGGGAAGTTTAAAGGCAGTAAATTTAATACTCTATTATATTACAATTTGGAGATGGAGGAGTGTTAATCTATTTTCCCCAGAACAAGAAAAAAAATAACACATCATACAAAAAAAGCTTACTCATCAGTTTAGTGCTTTGTATTGCCTTAGGAGGCTGTGTTAAGAGCACAATGTAATATCCAAACAGCTTAAGTAGAATGTTAACTCTAATACCTGCTGGCAGCAACAATAGCATTTAAACATTCTGCAACTAGGAAGCATTCAGCTAAAGCTCTTCTCATGGAATCCCAAAAGCTTTTCTCCTCTATCTACCCACACTCATGCCAATGAGCTAAAGGGCTGTGCTCCAAAACTTCTAACCTTTTTGGAAAGAAGGAACAGCTATCACCCAACAGTTATCACAGGAACAAGACCAAATATTTATTTGGCATACCCCATTCTGACACAAAGGTACTCATGCATCCATGGGCAAGTTAAAACCTTTATAATATGGACAAGGTGTATTTGTTTCTTCCTTTTGCACTGGAGTAGTTCCAACAGCATATCCCCTCACATAAGGGCTTCAAAGCTTTAAACCTCCTCAGTTGTAGACACAAGCTCTTCACTCAGACTCCAAGAAATTACAAGTCAGCCTTACATTACCCAGTGCAAGCATCTCTGCAACTCGCAGTACACATTTTCCAACTGCAAATAAGAACATGGGCATGAGTATACAAATCTTCCAATACGAGATCGTAAAGCACAGAGTTAGTGCAATTCCACAACTGGCTTTTCCTTCTGTTACACTGCAGGTTATGACAGCACCCTTTTCACAGGCAGCACTTCAGGAATTGCTACTGAGAATGAAAACACTAGTTTCTTTTACGGTACCCAAAGACAGGACGAAGGGCAACAGGCATAAACTGGAACCCAGGAAGTCCTATATGAACAGGAGGGAAAAAAAAGCCTCTTTGAGAATGACAGACAACTGGAACAGCCTGCCCACAGAGGCAGTGGAGTCTCCTTTTCTGGACTTACTCAAAACCCACATGGATGCCTTCCTGAGTAACCTACTCTAGGGAATCTGCTTCAGCAAGGGGTTGGACTAGACAACTTCCAGGGGTCCCTTCCAGCCCCTATGGTTCTGTGATAGAAGCATTTGCTCTTGAGCACAATCCCATTATTTCCAGGCTTTAAATAACTACTTTTCTTGAAGATAAATAAATAAATACAGTCACACTATGGGCCACTTTTCTTTCTTCACCTACCGTAAGCAACAAAAGCAGCAGGCACTGGTTACACACACTTAAGACAGTTGTCCCACCACACAGTGTCCATCATCATGGTTTAATCAATCAGAAACAGTTACTACAAAGGGCAAAAAACCTGCTAGTGGAAGCTGACTGACAGTGACCTGCAAACCACCTCACCTTGTAAACCGAGCTTGCACCTCCCGATACAGTGCAAAATAGATTATATTGCAAAGAAAACAAGTCTCATCATAACACCTAATACAAAAGTTACAACTGATAAAAAACACAGTTTAGGAGAGATGCTAAATTTGGCTAACAACCTGCTCACTGCTATATTTCTGTTTCCAAGCCTAATACAGACCGTACAGACCTCCCCTCCCCCCAACACAGTCTCCTCAAATCCATCAGCCTTCAGTTCTGGTAGGAAGGTGGCTTAAAAAACAACTGGGACCATAAAAAATAGCAGTAGGAGTAGTAGGTCATATTTATTTTTAAACAGCCAAACACACTGCTCATTAAAAAGGTAACATGCAGGAATGAGTTCATCTTCAATATTAACCTTCCATGACTCACCTACAGAATATACTTCAGTATTGACTTCAATTACTTAGATGTAACCAATTTGAGAAGACAGAGGCAGATTCAAAACTGCTTTAAGTTCCACTATGCATACACACAATTTAAGAAAATAGTTTCATGGTAATTACTTGTAGTTTAATTTGACTTAATTTCATTTTTCTTGATTTTAGCATAAGAACACATAAATGGATTACCTTGCAGCATGAAATCCATGGCAATTCCTTCTAAAGAATTCAATAAGGAATTCTTTAATCATTTGATTATTTCTCTAAAGTATATTTTATGAGCTGATGCTTAATTATTTCAGGAGATCTGGATTACAATTTTTATTTCTAGATGTGCAATTTGGTGGATAAAGAACATGGGAGCACGATTTCAGTCTCCACTGAGACATCTTAAAATAACCCTAGCTGGTAACTACTAGTGAGATAGCAGGCTCTTCTCTCTGTTGGCTGCATATTTCTTTCTCAACTATTTGCTAGAATACAAGCAACAAATCATACCAAACAAAGGGAATAAACATAATTTAATTTACACTTCAATGAGAAATATTTCTAATCTGCTTTTTTTTTTTTTTTTTTCCTTCATTTCAATCACATATTGCATTACTGATTTCCAAATGCTATGGCCTATTACCAGTGGCTTTCCTACAGAAGTAACATCAGTCAAAAGAATGGCCTTAAGGTAAAGGCATTCTTTCAGCAGCCTAACAGAACTATCAAAGAAGTTAACAAAGTAGGCCATTTATTTGAGGTGTGACCGCACTAGCAATATTCATCAGGTTAAGAAAACACTTCAGTCAAGCATAACGTCCTAGAAGTCACTGAACAGCATCTTGCCTATTGCTTTTGTCAAGTTTTAATTATGTCATATTAGCACCAAACTGCATGTCTGGATGCAGGCTATTTTTAGGCTGCAATTCAATTGGCACTCTTACAATGACTGGGATTAAAGCTCCAAGACAGCCAAGTTACTGTATATAGGCCAATGCAATTACATGTTGAAACACGCTGCAGGAACATGATCATGCTCAGCAGCCAGCATGGTGAGGAACAGCACTAGGAAGACACTTGCTACGCGCTGGCAAATGCATTTGTTAGCAGAGTGAATGCTTTTATCTTGCCTGTCTCAATTAAGAGCCCACAAAGGAAAACATTAAAACAAATGATAGTTTTACTCCAGTTCCCTACAGTTTGATTTAGTGCTTATGACAGAAAGATAACATTTTGGCAACCTTGAAAATCAATATCCTTTACCTTTACTGGCAGCTGTTCAGATGACTTAATTCTGTCAACACAGAAGTAGCCCACTTCAGTCCTGCCCTGAAAATAGTCTCAAGCATGAAACAACACAGTCCTCACCCTGCACACTCTTTAACTTCTGTGCAGAGTAGCTTGTGCAGGGCCTGTTTTTAAAGGGCTTTTACAAGGATGCTCTAAAATATCTGCTGAAAAATATATGTACATATTTTAAGATTCTTCTTCTTCAAGCTACTCAATGTATTTGTTTTTTTTCATACATTCAAGTATTAACTACTAAGTTAAAATGCTAAGCTCTAATTGACTTGCTAATCTTGGAGTCATGTTCTTAGGCCTTCCCTTTGTAACTACATGTACATTTCCTGCATAATGAACAACTTCAAATCTAGGGCCTAAAACACTCAGGACTTAATGTTTTGAGACTATGAAAACAAAAAAAAAAAAAATAAAACAAAAAACACAACATCATCATTTATCCTTTAGGATATTTTTACATAAGAGTTTAAATAGGCACTGGAATGGGCTGCCCAGGGAGGTGGTGGAGTCAGCAACCCTGAAGATGTTCAAGGAAGATCTGGACATTGTGATGAGGGACATGTTTGAGTGAGAACTATTAGTGATGGGTGGATGGTTGGACGGGGTGATCCCGTAGGTCTCTTCCAACCTTGGTGATTCTATGAGTCTCTGAACTTTGACTAGCAATGACCATTACAAGATGCAAGTCATTTAGGCAACAGATCTAACAGATCACATCAGACACATCTACCTTAAGTACACATTTCTCCTGTACCTTTCTTTTCCACTGCAAGTTAAGCCAGAACATCTTGTGATCACTAGAAAGCTGTAAGTCTTCCGCATTTATAAGAGAAGCTTGACTCACCTGACAGCGTAATACAGAATACTTTGGGAAAAAAAAAAGTTGCAATGAACACGAGAACAAATCATGTGCAGAGATAGAAAAGCACAGATAGTGTCATTTGACCTATCATTGCCCCTCCTTCTTCAGACTTGACTGCTTTACCTGCTTTCGAAAAGCATTTAGCATACATTCCCATCAATTTCCTATTATAACACAGCATAAAGTACAGCAATGGCAGCAGAACAACAAGGTCCTAAGCTGCAGCAAGCAAGGGCTTACTCAAATACAACAGCCACAGGTATAGAAATAAAAGAAAGAAGCTGCTTACCTTTAGAAGGCCTCAGGTATGCAAGGTTCTCCAGCAAGATACCCTTGCCTCTACTACCAACCCTTAAATGAGGTCTGGGAAGGGGTGGATCCTGGCTTCACCCCTTCCGGTCGCTCAGGTACATTGCATACACCTGAGCTCCCCTGGGTTGGCCCTGCCTTCCTATCAGGTGCTCAATCAATGTTTCAAGCCCTGCTTTAGCATTTCCACTATTCCTGCAAAGACATCTAAAGGAAGAAGTTTGAAGAAAATTGCCTCGTGATAGAAAGTCTTTAAGACTGAAAGTAGTAGCAAAGGTGGTAGTCTTCAAACCATCATTCTTGCAACCAGACACAGCTCACCACCTTTCCTTAGCACCAACTACTACAAGGCTTCTCAGTCCTTTCACCTCTTCCAATGAAAAAAAAGCCATAAAAGAGTATCCCACAAATTCACTTACTTTTTTTGATAGAAAGCAGTTAACCACAAAGATCCCAACTGCCTGTTAAAGTTAACTGCATAAACGAACCTCACAACTTCAGAATTTTCCTTTTTTTTTTTTTTTTTTTTTTTTTTTTTTTTTTTTTTTTTTTTTTTTCCCCCAAAGACTAAAGAACTTTTGTTTGGTTGTTTGGGTTTTTTTTGTTTTTTTTTGTTTTTTTCCATACTGCTGATCACTCCTACTTCTCCAGGTGCTCATTGCCTTTAATTGCCCCAGTCCTTCAAGACTGCTGCACTACTCAGGTGCAAAGAATAAAGTGCAACAGGCATCCTTAATTCTCTGACAAACCTGGGGGAGTCTACACCACCAGAGACTTTACCACGTCCCATAAATAGAGCAGAGGACAACAACTCTTTGCAAGCAAAACTCTCTTACAATGCTGGAGATGAAGAGAAAACAAAACAAGAAACTCTACCCACTTTGTGGAGCCACAAGTCACACTGCAGGGGCAGCTGCTGCAGTGTAGTAATAAAAAGCAGTTAAAGATACCAATTTTTTCTGAATCCTAGAAAAGTCCCACTTTCATCTGCCCTACAGCTAGATAAGTGCCACCAACTCACTCTGGTTGTGTATTACAAGTTATTTATGACTTTTTTATGATTTTTTCTCACCTTAACAATATCAAGAGTTTAACTATTAGTGATCCCAGCAACACCAGGTCCAGTTTTTCCAAGAATATGTATTTTGTCTTAAAAAACCTTCTAGAACTATGACTAAAGGAGAGTAAGCCACTTTTTCAGTTGCCTCACTCTGTGTTACAGAGCCTACTAAGACATAAAATCATGATTGATATTACCAAGAGATTAATAATAATGCTTTGGCTTGTAGTGACTGGGCATCCAGGATGAAAATTAAGAGTTTTTCAGGACTTTGTAATTCACATAAATATTGTCCTCACATTTTAGTAGTATGACTGCTGAAGTCAAACAGTCACACTGAAAATGAAGAAAAAAGTCTAAGGTTTTGCGCTTTTTTTCAAAAAAAGCGTTCTTAAAAATGCTTGTAATTAAAGAATTATTTCTTTTTAAGTGTTTGGAATTGTAAACTGCAATGCATTTTACATACATATATATGTGTTAAGTTGATGACATGTGGCAAGTGAACTTCTAAGCCTCACTCACCTTTCCTTCAATAATTTCATATGCCAGATAGATGCAGATGCTTCTAGGTAGCTGGGCCTACCAGAGAACAGACTGCTACTTTTGTCCCAACTTGTTCCTGTGCTAAAAACATGTAACAACATTCCTTGCTGTCTTCTTAATAACTGTAATACAATATAAAGTTAATACTAATATAATGCAATCCAGGTGGTGTGGAAAGTGATGACAGAAGTATAGAGGCTGGCACTCTTTCCTCTGAGCCAGTAATGAAGTAATATTCCAGTACATAGGTACAGCCTACTGACGCACTGTTTATCAAAGAAGTGTACAGTCCCAGTTCAGACCACTTGGGCTCACTGAAAAATTCATTTTTTGAAACGCAGAGGTCCCAACCTGTACTCATCAAATTCTAGGCAGACTGACTGCATTACTTCAAAGTTTTAAATGGGTACAAGTTTCTCTTCCAGTCACTGTGGTTCTGTGGCTCTTTTAAACAGATGCTGCAGAGAGGTGTGGGTGCTTCGACAGCCAAGAAGGTGGACTGTAAAGCTGAGAGAACCATCATAGGTAAGAATGTGATAGAAGGGTAATTTAACACCCGTTTGCATTACATGGGGCAGTGTATACAGGAGGACAGCCAAGCAAGCCAGATGAGATAGAAAAAAAAAAGACCCTAATTACTTACAAGATAGGATAGCTGTGCGAGCACAGTAAAGAGAACACAACTCCAAAAAGTTTTTAGAAGTCTTGTTCTTATATGGGACAGCAAAAGAGTAGACTGCAGCACACCAACTTCACATCTTTCTTTGATCTTTCCTTCACCAACACAGATACAGACTGAAGCCTTCTAAGTCTCTTGCTAACTGAAGCTGTCAGCAATCTTCATAGAGCTCTTTCAGAAGAGTTTGAAAGAAAGGACCTATCTACAACTAGATTTGGAAGAAAACTTTGAAATCTGTAACTGCAAGTACAAGACCTGAGGAATTACAGCAGCAAGGTCTAACTCCTCCTTTCTTTGATTAAAAATATCCTACAGTGATATAAATTTTCATACACAGGATGTGACTGAACCAATTTCAAAATCTAACAGCACTATAAGATCTATGAAGTTGACACCATGCTTTTTTCCAATCATTCTTAAAACTACAAAAACTTTCGAGCCATCAGCAGCTAAGCGACTTAAAAGAGAAATGTTCAGTTCAGCCCCTAGAGCTCTGAGATTGTTCTGCTCCACTGCTTTTGCAATACACTTTTCAAGACTAAATCACACAACTAAGCTAAACTGAACTATAACTTGTTAAAACTATCACTGAACAAAAGAACCTTGCAAGGATTTCAAAGACCTCATACGTTAAACTGTCCAAATCCAGCATTTTACAGTCAAATTGTCCTTGCTGTACCAGGATGTTAGCTTCTTTGAAGGCCAATACTGCTGAAAATAACAAGCTGCCAGACTCTGGGTAGCTTTTTGTGGTTATGCTTCCAAGTATATTTATGCTCTCCTATAGTATCATGCTCCACATAGGACTCTGATGCAGATCATGCTCTCAAGTCAAAAACAGAGCCTGGTCCTACCATGTTTTCCTTAGTAAACCACTCTGGGGTCAATCTCTTGAAGTATGAGGTTTTGTAAACTCTAGAAACTCTTGGTTAAATCTGGAACCTGCTGGAAATAACTGCTCTGTTAAACTCTCTTCTCTAAAAGGATGAGAAAGGGCTTCATCAGCCCTGAACATCAAAGATGTTCACCAGCCTCAGAAAGAATTTGAAAGACGTGGTCATCTTAATGGCCCTTGACTGATATATTCCTCAGCTAACCCATTCCAATCCTCTGCAGTGATACTTGAAGAAGATATCAGCCAGTTTCCTTTGTCTGTGTGCTTATTTTGGATCCAAAGGTGAGCATAAAGATGATGATAGGGCGGAACACTTCTATAAAGAAAGGTTGGGGGACCTGGGCTTGTTTACCTTGGATAAGACTCTGGGGGAGATCTCACTGTGGCCCTTCAGCACTTGGAGGGAGCTCATAAGCAGGAGAGAGACAAACTTTTTACACAATCTGATAGTAATAAGACAAATCTTTAAACTAAAAGAAGTGAAAATTAGGCTAGAGGCCCTGGCACTGGCTGTCCAGAGAAGCTATGGATTGCCCATCCCTGGAGACATTCAAGGCCAGGTTGGATGGGGCCCCAACAGCCTAATCTGGTGGGTGGCAGCCCTGCCAACATCAAGAGGATTGGAATGAGACGATCTTTCATCTTTCCCTTCCAACTTAGGCCATTCGATGATTCTGTGATTTTCCAAGATACAAATAGGAAAAGATTTTGTCTTCTATTCTTCAGATCCAGGGAAAAGCATAGCGGAGCCAAACCAAAAATGCTTTCTTCAGAGAACGGCTGCTCTGCTCTCCAGGATCAAAATCTAAACCATCCCTTTTCTCTTTCTAAATAGCCTCTATGCACCAAGTCATTTCTTAATGTCACTGAGGCAGCTCACAGGTCTGCTGCTGTAAGAAAACCTGAAGGTGCTGGCAGGATTATATCCTCTGGCACTGAGTTCTGCGCCAAAGCTGAGCCTCATGCCAGGACACGGCCCTGTGGAACAGTCCCTGCTGTCAGTTTGCATCACACCATATCCTGAGTTAGCCATGGCTTTTAATCAAGAGTTAAATTCCTTCTTCTTTATGAATGAAACTCCACAATCCCTCTTCTAGTGCCAACTCCATTTATTTGCTTATAACACTGCTTTTTGAATGACACTGTTCCTATTTACAAGATCTTGGAGAAGCTGCCTCTTTTTTTTCTTTTTTTTTTTTTTCCAAGAGAGAACAAGAGGTGGAAATATGTATTGTTATAACATTGTACCTCTCCCTTTCCACCTGGACAACCAGTACACCACATGCACAAGGAAATTTTTTTTTTCTTTTCCCCTATCAAACAAAGTATTTGAATTACGTTTTTTCATAAATTAAATAGTGTGATTTCCTATACTATTATGAACATACAATTCTTACATCGCTGCCCTAAACAGTACACTAAACAGTACAGTGTAATATGAGAATGGAATATGGTAACATACTCAGCACACTGTAATTATATGAATAAGATCTCTTAAAAAAAAAAAAAAAAAAAAAAAAGCATACCACTTGACATTGGCCATGTATATATATCCACTCTCCTGAATGACCCTGTGTCAGCAAGTCAGAAGTATCAAGTAACTCAAAGCAATTCAAAACCAACAAACCCAAAGTACCAAATTAGATTCAAAGAGCATTATTGGCACAGGGCCCAAGCCACAAATTTAGATCCAGTCCTGAATTTTCCCAACGTTCACAGAAATGGGCAAAAGGGCCATCTGAATTCACAGTCCAGACTAGATCCAGTTCTCATTAGTACTACGGACAGTGAGAAAGATAGACCAACAATATTCCAAACCAATGGGGTAAAAGCCAAATCTGAAATAACACCTTGAGCACTCGAACCAATAAAAGCAACCCACAAAAACTCTGTAATGTAATCTCAACAAGATTTTGCAGACAAGACTAGAAATACTGTGATAGAATTTGTGGCACTTAATTGTATCTACACATGTCATCATCTCAGTCAAATCAGCATCAAGGCATCTTAAGCCACCATGCTTTCCTGGTGAGCAATCCTGACCACAGTGCCCCATGGAATTGGACTTGACACATCTGCCCCAGGCACACTAGGCAGAACCAAATGCATTACAGTGCAGGGTGAGCTGCTTCATCCAAAGGAATGGCCGTTGGGAAAGCCGTGCACAGAGAAAAAGGAAAAAGGAGGAGGTTTCTTCCCCCTAGAGGGGAACAGGATTGCAGACCCTTCTCTTTTCAGAGTTCCCAGTCAGCCAGTTAGAATTTTTCACCTCATCCAAATACTTAAAGCATTCAGGGCTGTAAATCCTATCCCAGACAGCATTCATGAACCCGAGTCATCTAACCTCAGTGCACTCCTCCACAGGAATCTAAAGACACTGCCATTCGGAAGACACTTTACGGATTGAAACTTGCTTCCAAACCTAAGTGTAACCTTAAAAGGAAAATTCTTCTTGATTTCACTTGTTTTATTTCCAAAGAATTGAATTGCCACTTGGAGCCAAACTCCGACATTTGTTCATTACAAAAAGCCAATACCATAATTCTATGACAGCCTGACTGATTTTTCATTTAAATTTTAAGGGGGTGTATTGGTAATGTATAACAATATTTCAACTTACAGTGACAAGTTACTCTAGTATTAACTACAAAACTTCTACAATAATCACAAGTTTTAACTCTTTATGTGCATACTACTCTGCAGCTTGTGGTCCAAAGTCACCAGGTGCCACCGTGTTTCCAAGGAATATGTGAACATTCATCTAAATCAAAAGCTGATAACTTGAAAGCAGATTAAAGGAAAAAAGAACATAGGTCACTTTCCTGCAGAACTCAGTGGCAAACATGCCACCCACTCAGAAGAGATCAGAACTGATTTAGACGGGTGTTACTATGTATTTCAGCTAAAAACTGCTAAGTTTGTTTCAAGCTTTTTTGCACTAGTCGCCATCAAGATATTAAACAGTCTGTTCAGCCATTAGCTCACTAATTTTCAAAGTAATTAATTGATCAGTCAAACCTTAAATATGTCAAATTGAGCTGACAACTGAATTTTAAACTGCACTCTGCCTTGACAGATGCATTCCTCTGAGATCACAGAGATCAAGACAAATTTGAGGACAAATGTGGAAGAGCTCTGCTCAGTCAACCCACGTGGTAACCTCCTAGAGACCCAGTGAATACAGCCCGGAGGAAAAGACACAGAGGGAAAAAAAAAAAAAAAAAAAAAATCCTTCCCCACCACCATAAAAGAAAGTGGGAAGCCTGTCCTTAAAAAGTGACAGAAATCAGTTAACTCGCAAAACTACATCAACACACAAAAAGATCTAATCACAAACACAGAAAGGCTGCGCTAACAGCAAGTGCGCACAAAGAATTAAGCTTTACATGCATTCAGTAAACATAAACAAGTCTAACCAACTGCATTTTTTTCTCAGTAAAAGCTAAGGGAATGCCAAGAGACATAATAATTAAAGCACCCCAGAAATAAATAGGCCTTGATTTTGCAAACGCAAAGGTAACTTTAACCATGTAAGCAGATTCCCACGAGCCTACCCACACAGTTAGAACAGCAGAAACAAATGTTTGCAATAGTCAGAGCCCCAGATTAACAAGTCACTGCCATTAGCTGAGCAGCTATCATTCAATAGCACCTCGAGAGACTTCTGCCATCTTTCATCCTAAGCCTGGAAATCCAGCTTTCAAACATCAAGTAAGCTCCAGAAACACATTTCAGTACACTGAAATGCAGGGCAGGAGTTAAGCACATAGAAGTGATTGTGGATTTGGGGTGGCCCCTCAGGCACAGAATCCTTGGGGATTTTTAGTTAGAAAAGGGTTATAAAGAAATGCACAGACAGCATTGAAAGGGAAGTAATAGCAAAACACAACACAGTGGAATACTCTTGAAAATGACGTTGCTTTAACTGTAAATCCAGATTAAAAATGATCTTTTTATTTACTTTACGAGGTGTCAGAATCTGCCCTGTCCTTTTAATTAGCTCTGACTCCCAAAAAAGCCTCCCTTGGAAACAATGGGACCAGTCTCTGAATGAGAGAGCACTGAGCACATGAAAACAGAATTGACCCAGTGCACCAAGAACTCCCAACGTTTTTGTGTGCAAGGCAGAGCTCTGCTCTCTGGATGCTGTATCCTTGGCAACTATTATGCAAGAAACTGTTCTACAAATGCAAAACTTCTGTCTGCTCCAAGAGCTTTTCTCTGAAATACTTTTATTGGGCTTTGGATATCCTTAAATCTGAGAGCACACACAGCCCTTTGTCATCTCCCTGCAAGCTCCCCAGAGCAAGATATAATGCAACAAGTGATGTTAAGAGAGTATTTTCCTTCCACTTCATCAGAGAGTGAATAAAAGTTTTACAACTTTTGCCTTGCTTTCTTCTGGAAAAAAAAAAAAAAAAAAAAAAAAAAAAAAAAAAAAGTCCCTTTTTTTCTTCAGTCCGCCCTGCAGAACTAATGTACAGATGTAAGATAATAGTGAAAGGCCGTTATTATTATGTCAGTCAATGGAACTGCTTTGAAATCTGAAAATTCGAGCCCTATGCCTGGCTGTCCGGCTTCAAGGGCAGCATGCGGGTGCCAGCACACGCCAAGAAGCAGGCAGCAGAGGCAGGTAAGATGTGACAAGGGCTGTGGCGGTGACACGCCGCAGCTCCTGAGCTGTATCAATTGTTTCAAGGGCAGCAGACAGGCTGCTATTTTTACCCAAGCCCTTGCTGTAACCGTCTGGCTCATACAGCCCTGCCAAGCCCAGCTCGGATCCCTCCCGCAGCTCAGCTGTCCCTAAGCCCCGAGGCACTCAGATGGGCCAATGCTGATACCTAACGGGGGGCCGAGGGGGTTGCGGTGGGATTTTTGGATTCCTCCCCTCTTCCTCACCCGACCGCGGCTGCAGGGATTGCCCCGGGGATGCCCGGGGAGCGCGGCTGGGGGCAGCCCCGCATCGCTGCCGTCCCGTCTCCGAGGCTCCGACCGGCTCCTACCTCCGAGCCCCCCTTCCCGAATCCCTCCGTACCTTCTGCGGGGCGCGGAGCAGGCGGTGCACGCCGGCCAGCTGCGTGCCGAGCGGGATGTCCTCGCGGAAGGTGTAGAGCGGCGGCCGGGTGGGCTCGGGGAAGTTGGTGCTGTTGAAAGGGTCGGTGTCATCCAGGAACTGCACCCGGCACACCAGCGTGGCCATGGCGCATCCATGCACCGGCGAAGCGGCGGCGCCGGGGGCGAGTGGGCAGCGCAGGGGGCCGCGGGCGCCCCCTCGGCAGCGCGGCGCGGCGCGGCGCTACGT
>NW_024884253.1:63719183-63918242 GCF_019232065.1 Centrocercus urophasianus
TTTTTTTTTTTTTTTTTTTTTTTTTTTTTTTTTTTTTTTTTTTTTTTCCCCTCACAAAACTAGGCTTCTTGCATGGCAGTTTGAGGAGAGTGACTTAACAGTGGCCTATATGCTAGCAAGGATCCACCACAATATGGGAGAGCAAAACTGAAGTTACAGGTAAAGAGGAAAAAAAAACATCTGAAATACACTTTTAGAAAGCTGGAAACAAATGTGACTTTTGTAGTACATTTGTAAGGAATTACATCAAACGAACGCTTTCAAGCAGACAACATAATGGCCTATTAAAGGAACACAATGTCACTTGTAGGTGGCTAGAAGTACAAAGTAGGAAGATGATAGTGTCACTAAATGTTTTTTTGTAAATTGTGAGGGGGGGAAATGTTTTCTGGCTGAGTAGAGATAGAAGTGCGGATAGATAGAGGGAGGAGTATGTAAGAATGCTGTTTTCTCAGTGATCTCTTAATCTTTATTCTAACTCGGGCATCCAAAATTTGGGGGTTCATTATTGAGACTTTAACATCATTTATCTGTGCATAGATAGCAAGGAAGCATAGAGACCAGTGTGTGTCTCAATCTTTTTCTCCTAGAACAGTGTTCAGAATGCTATGTTCTTGCTATCCTTCTGCAAGAGAAGAAAAACTATTTCTCTTCTGATGCGTAGGAAAGAGTTTTTCAGTTGTCAAAAACCAAGAGTGTCTACGGGCTGCAAAATATACTGTAGCTTAGATATGTGTCTACTAATTTTTAAGGACTCAGCTTGAACACCGGGAGTCATCAAGTTTTCTCTCACAGTGTTCTGCATTGGCTCATACTGCTGTGTTACTTCAGCAAACTATTAGTCAAGAGTTAACTTAGTACGTGCATCACCGTGGCAACCATTAACATACTATTCCAGGAAAGAACAGCCAGCTTATACTCTGATTTCTTGCATAGCAGTTTTAAGACAGTGATATATGTGCTGTGGTGCTGTGCAGGATTGGGATAAAAAGTAATGGCAAAGCTAAAAATGATCCAAATGTAATATTTAATGTGTATCTAATGCCTAGGCAATTGTGGAGACTTGAGTGATTTCTAAGTGAAAAAATAAAAATAATACATGAGCCAGAATATATAGCCAGACCACTTCACATTCTCTTTCCATTTCTTTGCCTAATTTTCTTTAATTTTACATTTTATTTCATCTTGAGCAAAGCCCATCGTAGGCTTTTTAGTATCCCATATTTTTTTTCTGTCATTCATGCATTTCATCCTAATATGCAAGATATATAAATGGAAAATATATTTAAAGCAGCAAATACACAGGAAGTAGCAGATACCTGGCAGAGCGTAAGCTAAGAATAAGCAGAGCACTTCACCTAACTGGCAAATTCCAGTTTAGTGTTTAGGTGATGTTGTATTTCTCTACGCACAGATCCAAAATAGTGTGAAAACCAACATCATATGCAAAGTCGCCACTCATAACAGTCTTCACTCACCTCTTTTTGATGTCTGCTGCAGTGGTAGGTGGACTCTTTGTTATTCCCTGAAATACATTTTGCCCAAAAATATTTTAAAGAAATCCTCTCTCAATTTATAATGTATGAATCCATTCTAGTCTGAGTGGACTTCCCATTTCCGATGCAGGTGAGCTGTAATGAAAGTCTCCAGCTTTCACTCAGACATGTGAATGTGACTGACCTCCACTTGTACAGCATGTAGAAAGCTATTTCTAAGTCAAACTGCTGTGTCTAAGTTTGTATTTGGTTGTAAATGAAAATGAGTGTGAGCTATCTCTAGAGTGCCCAAGTGGCCACTCCAAAACTATATGGAATAGTTTCTCAGGATGCCTTTGCTGTTTTGCCCAGATCCTTATTGTTATGCTATGAAGAACTCCCATTAGCATTACACCATCACCAAAAAAGTCATCTTTGGCCTCTTATTGAACAGCTTGTTATACAGAAGTTATACTTTGGGAGTGTGGTGTCATGTCTGTAATTGCATTATTTTGACACTGCCTGTTCACTCTCATTTTAAATGTGTGTCTTGAATACTATATTTGAAGACCGTCTTGGTACACCGAGTAAGCATATAAGCAAAATAAACAAACAAAGAAGCTACACCAAAAAAACAACCATGCTAAAATATATTGGATGGTGATGTTTATGACAATATATTTAATGCTCTTTTTGACAGCCTCTTTTATTATTCTGATCTGGTGATACACAGAACTCCAGGCAGTTTGACAAACCTGTGTAAAATTATCAATGAAGTGCAGATTTTCACACACACAAGCAGATGGCAAAACAACGAGCATTTCAAGAGAGACAGGCATTGGGAAATCACAGTGCCCACAGAAATTAAACAGCTACTGCCAGTGCCCTCGTTTCTTTAATGATGCAAAGTTTTGTATATGGTAGCTGCTTTATTAGGAAGAAAGAACAAAAAAAAAAAAAGGAACAGAGCGCTGTGTTGTTGTGCTACTTAAATAACCTAATATGTACTATGTACTACAAAAAGGACTCTGTTAAAATGCAAGAATTAAAAGAAAAAAAACAAAACCACCAAATCTATATTTTTGGGATATTTTTACTTTAATATTTGTTATGCCCTGCAGTTTATTTGAACTTGATCACAAATATGACCTTGACAAGAAAGGATTGACTTACCAGTTTGCTGCTGTGGAAAGCAAATGTGAGACCCAGAGGGGCTGTCTGCAAGGCAGGAGTTATAATGAAGAAGTCCTCGTGGTGTGTTAGCAAAGCAGTTTAAGGAGAAATTACTGCCCCTACCTGCATAAAATGTCTGGTGGTTAATATAGCTGGCTGATAAGCTAAGAGTAAAGAAATGTTTCACATGGATTTTCCAGCTCACCTGATGGTATGTCTTAAATAAGATTTTTGTTACAACAAACATTTAATTCTGAATGTAAAGTAGTGAAATCCTATAGGAGGACATTGATGTAATTATTTCACTCTTTGTGAAGCTCTCTTTAGGATAAGCAGAAGAGAAAACATCACTCTGGAGGTACAGAAATTTTTCTAATGTCCATACTTTTACTAGCCAGACCCCCAGCACTAGCATTCTTTTATTACTTTCTCTGTCCTTAAAACATTTTTTCCTTACCTCATCACTGCATCCTCAGAAAGAAGATCCCAGAACATTTCAGTTTCTGCAGGCACATGTGGTTCATGTGTACTTTTTCTGTTTGGCAGCATCTGCACAGGTGTGCAGCATCTGTGTGTTTGTGGAAGTGTCTCTGCTGACTTGTATGATTCCTTGCCAGCATGAATAATGTCAGGTGTACTCTGATGGCAATTTTCCTGGCAGTAAAACCCTCTGGTTTTCATTCAAGTGAAAATAAAAGCTAAGGTAGAAAAGATTACAGGGAAGAGAGAAAATGAGGAGAAAGGAACAGAAACATGAAGAATTGGTGCCTTGGTTTTGTACCTTGTGACTTTTTTTTAAAATTCTGGGATCAGTGGTATGTTCAGCTAGTTCAGGTGCTTTCTCTAATGACAGCCAGACTATTAATCTGAAGGAAACTCTCTGCATTACACTAGTAAAAGTCTAGCTGAAGCTAAATTGAGTACTTAATTTTGGGTTCAGCTGAAGGTAAATTTCTGAACATCCTGCACCTTGCAGGAAGTTGAACACTGCATGGAAAGGGCAGTTCCTTCAAGCACAATAGTATTTATTTCATTTTTAGAGTTTAATTGCATAAATGTGAACAACTCCTCTTTTCTTATCCAGTGTTCACTCCACAGCAGAAGTCCACCAGAAAAAGCATTCCAGTATTTTTGGAATATACAGGCAGCTTACTTCAGAGGTTCTAAATAGCTGTTCTATGCACAGCCTGAAAATTGTGATCTTAGCACAGAACAGCAGAGCTGCAGTTTTATTTAGAGTTTTATATTTTATCAGTTTTACCATTAAAATTGAATACTTTGTCATGGGTCCTTAGACCATGTACTTAACAAAAGTAATAGGTTCTCTGGAATTACTGCAGGTTTCTTTTCCACTTAATGAGTTCTTTATCCTGATATATGATGTCCCTATGACTCCTCTTCCACATATGAATGTCTTGCTTGCAATGAATCCTGAAGATTTGAGTTCTGTGTATTAGGCTACATTCTAAAAATATAGCTCTTGCTGGAATATCTCACAAGCCAAGGTCATAGCTAATTGGTGATAAAAAACTACTTATATTCCTGTGAGTTTCACTGGGAAGTAGGTGCTTTGGACACTTAGGCCCTGTGGCAAAGACGTATGATAGCTGTCAAAAGCTGTTAAGGAGCAGAGAATTGGTTTCAAAAACAATGCTGCTGGTTATTTGAAACAGTTTCATGATTAGGAAGTCTGAGTGTTACCCTCTCACCTTCGTACCTACCTTTGCTTTTGTGTGGTTAGTTTGTTTTGCAAGTAAATTGGATGAAATGAAAGATCAAGTATGCTTCAAATTAGCAGATTCTATTTCAACTAGCACCTCTAGCATCTAGAAGTAAAAGAAATGAGGGATCTGTATCAAATTAACTCTGCATTAAAAACCATCTATAAATACTGAAAGATTCTCAGGAAAAATGAGAATTGAAAGATGCAGGGGAAAAAAAACCCAACTAATCATTTTGTGGACAGCTTCAGTGTTTCCATTCCCAGGCGAGGAGTACATAAAACAGTTTCTGCAGAACTAAGTACTTATTAATAGTCAAAATCTAGGAAGTTTCTATAGATGAATAAAAACAATAGGATAGGTAAGTTGTGTGGAAAATCAATTATGAGTTTATTAGAATTAACAGGACATTTAGACTGTGTCCTTGTTTGGTCAGGAATAGGTTCACACTGTTAATGAGGTATATATGATAAAACTGAAAAAGGAATTACCCACTAAGATTCATAGCTTTGAGCAGAATCGTTCAAAATTATTATTGGCACAGATTTACAAATACATCATCTGTATTTAATCGTTAAGACCTGAACAGGCTGGAGAAGTAGGCAGGGGAGGTATCTTAGGGTGTTTGACAAGGGCAAGTTCAGAGTCCTGCAGCTCGGGAGGAATAATGACATGCATCAGTAGAGATGAGGGACTGACCTGCTGGAGAGAAGCTCTGCAGAGAAGGAACTTGGTGTCCTACTGGACAGCAGGTTGGCCACGAGTCAGCAGTGCACTCTTCTGGCCGAGAAGGCCAGTGGGATTCTGCAGTGCATTAAAAGGAGAGTGGCCGGAAGGTTGAGGAAGGTGATTCACCCTATCTACTTTGCCCTAGTGAATTGGCATCTGGAGTACTGTGCTCAGTTTTGGGCTGCTGAGTTCAAGGAAAATGGAGATCTTCTAGACAGAGTTCAGCAGAGGGCCACAAAGATGATAAGGGGCCTGGAGCATCTCCTTTATGAGGAAAGTCTGAGTAATCTGAGACCATTCAGCCTGGAGAAGAGAAAGCTGAGAGGGGATCTTATCAATGCTTATAAGTATCTAATGGGTGGATGTCAAATGAATGGGGCCAGGCTCTTCTCAACAGTGCCTAGGAACAGATCAAGGGGCAGTGTGCACAAACTGGAACACAGGAAGTTTTGTACAAATATGAGAAAAAAATTTCATTACTTTGAGGGTGATAGAGCACTGGAATAGGCTGCCCAGAGAGGTTGCAGGGTTTCTTTGTCTGAAGATATTCAAAACCTGCCTGATGTGTTCCTGTTTAGCCTATTCTAGGGAACCTGCTTTACCAGGAGACTTGGTCTAAATTATCTCCAGAAGTCCCTTCCAGCATCTGTGATTCTGTGGTAAATGAAGAAGCTTTGATCTGTGTGATTCACAGCTTCAACTTTTCATCACAAATGAAGACTGATAGCAAGGATGCAAAGCTAAAATTATTGAAATAGTAATCTTTTGAGTTTTTTGCCAATGATAGTAGTTTCCACTCATACTATTAGCTTTGTCAAATGTGCTAGTGTGTTAGGTTATCATTTAGTGGAAAGGGAACTCTTTGTGTTATTTTATTATTGTATTGAAACATGATTTTGGTCTATACTTGTTCATTTTGCAGTATTTTTCTTAGATAATTTTTACTTTTCTTAATAAAACTATGTATAATACTTTTGGAAATAGTTCTTTGCTCACAATTATTTATTTCGTTGCTGAATACAGTTGCTGTCTAAAGTTCTCACACCTTCTATGTCAAATGTCCGTGTTTTTGTTATAATACACAAGTTTGTATCTACAAGATAGATCTGAGTCCAAGTAGGATAAATATGAGGCCCATTAGACTTCACAATATCCCTAGCAAAATTAAACAGTTTTTATATATTTGCTCTATTTTTCCCTCTTTTCCTCTCAATAGCATAAAGGAAATGTCTGTATTTCATCACTGAATGAAAGAATAGAGGTACTTAATCTTTTGTGCTGTTACCCTGTGATGGCAGTATATATTTGTCTAAGGTATGGATCTCTGCAGGGAACAACAGAGAACCAAACCAAGCTGGACCAAAGATTTGTTTGATCCAGTGTCTTCACTGAAAGCACTGAAATGTTAGAGAACAAAAATAGAACAAACTCATATGTATTCTCAACCTTCGAACACTTTTTATTTTAGCTTAGGTGTTCTATGCATATATAATGTCTCAATGGATTTATGAATTAATATATCCAGTGTTTTGTTTTTGTTTTTTTTTTTTTTTTTTTTTACATTTGGGATAAAATTGTAACACTTGTCACATATTGTGGTAAACTTTATAGCTTAATTACAGGCTATATGTTGAATCAGGCCGTGCTTTTATTAGAACTAGGCAGCCAGGCCTTCATTGGAGAACTGAAGTCCTTGCATTGGAAGGCACAGTGAACAACTGATCTCCCTATTACTGTACACAGATTTCATAGACTTCCAACATGTCCTTTTCCAGTTTTCTCTTTTCCAATTTAAAAAGACCTCATCTGCTTTCTTTCTCTTTCAGAAGCCATTGCATTTTTAACTCTTGTTGTTATTCTACAAACTCTCTCTGGAGGGAATGGGAAGGCCAATTATTACATATGGTGCTCTGCTATGATTGTACACATATCAAGAGTGAGGGTTTATACTTTGCTATTTAATTCTTTCCTACCAGTACCTCACATTCAATACGTTTTTCTGACCATACAGAGCACTGAGTTAATAGCAAACCCAGGAGCACATTCTATTGGCTGGCAATCTGCTGTCTTATATGTGAATATAGGGTTGTTTCCTTCATGTTCCAATATCTGTAATGAAGCTATTCTATTTCTCAACAACATGAGAAAGCTCATACATGCTTGCTTCTTTTTCAAGGGCTGAAAGTCAACTGTAGGAGAAAATCGGAGACAAATCCTTAAGGGCACAAGAACTGACTGTTAAAGTGTTTTTATATTCTGCAATCTCCAAAGGGTGTCACATTAAAAAATCTGTTTTTTCTTCTTTTCTTCTTCCCTCATCCCCTCAAAACTCTGAACATCCAGGACTCTATATAGTGCCCATAGGCAGCTGTCAATCTTTTGTTGCCTGTTCATGCATTAAATTTTATGTTTTGCTAGAGATCAGATTGCATTATTAAGGCAGTCTTTCTTTTCAGTGTATCAGGTACACAACACTGAAAAACAAGGAGTGAAAATGAGTTTTTATAAAAGATACTGCATTGGGCTACATTAGCAAAACCTCAGCCAAGCATTTGACCTTGCCCACTTCCACTTCTTCTCTTTTATAACAGTTAGATTTTCAGCAGTAAACTCAATGTTGTGTTGAGCCTTGTTTTGTAGCACAGCCTTTGTGTAAATTGCAGATTTTGTATGTAATGTCTGCAAATCAGGAAAAGAAATTACCATTTTGAGGAAGAGAGACATATGAAGTTGCCATGTGGGTTACTGAGAGAGACTGTATCTACACATTTGGAAGTTGGTCTTATTTATTGAAGCCCATGTTACTGATGTGTATTTTTCAGTATGTGGGGAAAGAATGGAAAAAAGTAAGCAGAGACAAAATGTATTACTGGCTTCTGTAAGCAGACAGATTTTTATAAAATCTCATAAATAGTCCTGTTTCCAGAGAATGGACGTGTAGAAATATTTTTTTTTCTATTCCTGTTTACAGACATCTGTTCACATTTCCTGGTGGGAATTCTGGGATTTAAACAGCCATCTGCTTTGTACTCTAGCAGCTCAACAACAAAGAGAATTTTCTCAACTAACAAATAAGAATCTTCGACTAATAAAACGTATTGTTAAGAACATATGCTACTTTATCCTTTTAACCTTAGTCAATATATTTTGAGTCCATTTAGATTATACTGATTTATCAAAATAAACTGATTAAGAGGCAAGATTTTCAGCACCTTGTGCAGGGAGTGAAAATTTAAACTAAATAAAGCTTCAGGTATGTTGCCACTGTTCATGCTTCTGCATGAACTTCTTGCTGAATTCTTCCATCTAGCAAAGATCAGGAAATTCAGGTTTGTACTACACACTTATTTTTTCCAACACAACAAGGGAACAAGCACATGTTTATTACTGTACAAAGTGAATGAAGACTGTCCTGTCTATAATGAGGAAGGCATTTGTCATCTAGAAGTTTTAAAGCTGTCTACATGAACCATTCCACTTAAACCTAACAGATCTGCATGGAGTATGAGGTAACAGAGCTAGACAGTTTCTGACGTGAGCTTGTCTCTGCAGTGATAGTGAAGACATCCTTTAGGACAGTGCATTGTATTGTGCATCAATTTCCTATAACTGGCAGGTACTAAATTTAATGTGAAAAAGGCCAGTCTCCCCTCTTTCCCTCCTGCTCCCCCAAGGGCATCATGAGCACTCTTGATATTACTTTGTATTATATGAATAATCATATTCTACTTCCAAGATATAATGTTTCCCTGAGCTCTGAAGAAGATCTTCAAGGATTAATTCTGAGACTGATCTTCATTTCAAGTATGTAGCATATGCATTATATGTATATTTAATGGACAGAAATCAAATTAGAAGTTACTCTCAATAGAGGAGCTTAATGCAGAGAACAGCTAAGATGACCTAGAAAAACTTAAAGTGATAAAAAGGGGATGTAATACAAGGTCGAGAACAAAAATTTCTGCCATAGTAGGGTTTTATTAAATAGAAGCTATGCAGAAGGAGAAAGGCTTGAGTATACTCACTAAATATGATTCTGGTTCCTGAATGCAATTTTAAGTTGCACCTGAAAACATATTTCCACTTATCACACACACAACATCAATTACCCTTGTAATACAGTAGGCATTAGCTTTATTTCCTGCACTTGGGCAATGCTTGTTGTGAACAAGTTACCATAACACCAAAGAAAAGATAGAAGGCCAGTCAGAAGAATGGACTATTTGACTTATCCATGCAATTTCAAAAAAAATCTGTTTAGGAAAATGAGGGATAAGAAAAGATGGGTTTACTGTCCACAAAGGATTTGGCATGTAACAATCACACAGGTTGATGGTGAGGGAGGGAACACACGTGAGAAGACTCAGACTTCATCTTTTCTGCGCTCTCCCAAGAAGACAGCTGTAATCAACAATCAGGCCCACCCCTGAGCCTTCACTCCTTAATGCTGACGACAGGAGTGCCATCAGCACACACTCCTATGCCATGTGCCACTGCCTTTAAATGCTCCAGGAAGGGCCCAAAATACACATTAGTATCTTTCCCGTAATGTCTTACTTCTTTGATTGATTTGCTGCTATTCTTTGTGCACCACTGTGGAGGGTCTGTCTTTGTGTACCAGCACCTGTTGAGTAGCCTTCTTGTCTTCAGGCTGAGATATCCCTGTCTCCAAGATCCAAGGCCTATGGTGGCCCTCTCAGGTGGTCTCCTCTTGATCCAGTACAGCAGCCAAGATGAAGCCAAGTCTATGCTTGACTGCTTCCTTAGGAATCCATACAGAAAATATGCCATCTCTTCATGAGTGGCAGGTAGTTCTAGAAGTTGATGTGTGCAGAAGAGTAATAGGAATAAGCTTGCTATCAAAATAACCAATAAAGATTAGACTTGGAAATACTTTTGTAGTGGGAGTGGTATGAACAAAGAATAACTGTCTTGAAACTGAGTTTAATACTTTTTTTTTTGAATGGAGAGTAAATAATACATTTTATGAGAATTGCACGTAGTGCTTTCCCCTTAGAATTCTGGAGAGTTGTTACTCCTGTTTGACCATGCTCTGGAGAAAGATTGTGAAATTCCTTGTGACTTTAGGTCATGAAGATCCATAAGCTGTCTGTTGTTAAGTTTCTGGATTGCAACTGTCAACTTTTCACATCTCATTCTTTATAAAGAATTTTTGCAAGCTCCATCTGTTGTGTGTTGCTCCATTTGCAGCTACATCTATTTTCTTCAGAAAACAATACAAAGCCTGCTTGGCAAAATAGCGAAGTTATTAATGAGATTATAAAGGCCATAATATAAAAATAATAATTAAAAAAGCCTCCAAGTCTTGTGAATGTACTCTTTTGATGTACCATTTTTATTATGAATCCAGTGTAAGCTGTAGATTATCTAGGCCCAGAATTCTTACAAAGGTTTAATTAATATTCATAAGATTGTGTCCTGCTATGATATCTGACCAAATTCCCTGATGCTTCTTTAGTGTCCATAAAGAATTTTTTTCTGGGTAATTCCATCTAGGGAGTTTGTGAGACTGAAGTTCCTGCCACATTAAGTCTTATACTCAAATTGTTATGGAAAATTTTCTGTGATACAAATCCACACTTCTCAGCTATTTTTGATATTGGTTCAAAGAAATGAAAGGGAGCCCACGTTAATGTAAAAAGCTTTAAAATGTGTAGCATTCTACAATGATGTAGGATAAACCATCCATATCCCACTTATTTGCCAGACTTGGGATCAGTAGACAGCTTCAGTTTAGAATCTAGAAATACAGCATAAGCTATCTGAATATTCTTTTACAACATATTACAGAAATTCTGTTCCTTTCAAACTACTACAAAAGAACACAGATTACAATGCCATAGCAAGCCCTATGAAAAAGATCAACTGAAGAAAAGTAATTGTCTTTGCTCTCAGATTCTATATATCTATGTGTATGGGAACTGTTGAGTTACAGTCTGAACCACTGATTGATCACCTAAGGAAAGGACTGAGTCAGCTGTGGGAGTACAGGTGAAGGTGATTCATCTGTGTGACTGGAAGGGGTGGAGCCTGGCTGCACCTCTCCTAGACCCCATTTAAGGGCTGACTGCCACTGGGGAAGGGTTTCTTTCTGGAAATTCCTCTTCTGTGGAGTCTTTTCCTATTTTCACCGTGCTAATCTTTCCAGCTGCGATACCTACAGTAACAGGTATTTCATAGCGTGATGTTTATACTGCTATATGCTTAGGTGAAATTTTAGTGAGATTTGTGTTATCTTTCCAAAGGATCCTGTTGCTAGAAATTTCTACAAATGTTTCTCTTCCTAGATCTACTTTAGGCATGGGTGAGATGATGTTTCTCTATCCTTGGTAGAAGTAGTTCAGAGATATCACATCTCTAAAATATGTGGGGAGAGGTTTATGACCTTTTGAAGGTAGTTATTGGCTTCTGAAGTGTTGGCTGGGATTTTTCAAAGGCACTGAATGTTTTAGAGATTGCCTGTTTTTACATGTAAGATCATCTAGGAATCATTACTTTTTTTCAAGTCTTCACCAATTTTATCCATAAATTATCTCATTTATCCACATAAAGCCTAATTATAATATTGAATTATGGCAGAATATGGCTCACCCTGAAAGAGTTAAAATCAGAGGATGTTACCTAGAATGTCTTAAGAAATGTGAGGGAGAGCCCTCATACTGGTGTTAGAGTGGTGTTGGGGCTGGGGGGAGAACCATAGAATCACAAGGTTGGAAAGATCACCTAGTCCAACTGTCCTCCTACTACCACTACTACCACTTGTAGCTCCTCTTCCAGACACCTCTTGAACACTGTCAGGATGTGGCACCTCCATCACCTCCCTGGGCAGCCATTCCAGTGCCTGACCACTCTCTGAGAGAAAAAGTTTTTCCTTATGTCTAAATCTCTTCTAGTACAGCTTACAGCCATTTCCTTGGGTCCTGCTTGTTGCCTGGGAGAAGAGGCCAAACCCCTCCTCATCATCACCTCCCTTCAGGAAGTTTTAGAGTGCACTAAGGTCTCCTCTAGACCAAACAGTCCTAGCTCCTCCAGCTGCTCCTCGTAAAACTTGTGCTCCAGACCCTTCACCAGTTTTGTTACCCTTCTCTGGACATGTTCCAGAGCCTCAATGACTTTTTTTGTAGTAAGGGGCCCAAACCTGAACACAATACTCAAGGTACAGCCTCATCAGTGCTGTGTGACAGTGAGGAAACAGGAAGAGCGACCTCTTACATACCACAAACCCAAAAATAGTTAGGAGGAAAACAATATGCATCTGTTTCAGTACTCAAAACAAGACAATTCAAAAAATAAAAAATGCCAAGAGAATTTAAAAGAATTTAAAATGCAATTAGATAAGTCTAAGGTGCTGCTGGGATCCATGTACATACACACAAACTCTAACTGAATTCTGAGTGGTTATTAGAGATTAACCGTCATTTCAAAACCACTAAAGTTGTCCATGCAAATCCACATTTAATATCCAACTGAGATGCATTTAAAACCCATTAGCAAGATAATATTCATATGCCTCATAGAAAGGACATGAAGAGAGTAGATTTTTAATGAGATGAATCCTCACTGATTTTTAGCTCTCATATGGAAGGACAGAGAACACTTCAGCAACTCTATCAAAACTAAACTGACAAACTGGGCCAAAGGGCCATTTATTTTTGGCAACCAAAACTTAGCAAACAAGTTAGCTTTCAAACCCCTTTCTTTTAGAAGCACCTAGGAAGCTGCTGCTTTCATGCAGTTAAGTAGGTTTTTTCAGTGGAAACTAATTAACTTAGGTCTTGAATAATGTGTTCCAGTACTGAAAAATTATCTCAGTAACAGGTCAGAATATAAGGCTGCACATCTTCATCTAGTTGTGCCTGAAGGCTTTCTAATCTGTTTTGCTGAAATGTCCCTTGATGGCAATCAGAATCTTTTTGTTAGTGCAAGAAAGGGTTGACTACTTCTTACTGGTTTGTTTTTGATGCCCTCTTAACTCTCTAATATCAATTCCCCTTCTTTTCACCCTGATATATGCTCAGTTCTCTCTTGACCTCATCTGTGAGGCAACAGGTGATAACGGATGCTGAGCTCAGTGGATAATAATTTCTTTCAGCTGCTCCTCTGCTTCTTATTCTCTTTTTCCACTCCAGTGCTCTTTGCTACTTACTTAAAAAATGCAGAAACAGGAAGATAACACTGGTTTAAACGCACATCCATTACAAACTCAACCCCTTATTTCTACAGGCTGGACCTCATAATAGCCTGAACTCCCATTACTTCTGACCTTCTTCCTGAAAAACTCACATCTGAGAACACTACATCAGTTTCATTACACATGTGCTACAAATTCCATGCTTTGACACTACGAAGGGGTGTCTCCTTTACAGGATCAGGCCATCGCTGCTCCCAAAGTACATTCTATATTAAATTCTGTCATGCAGTGTTTCCAAGGTGCACACCCCCTGTATTATACAGATCTATGCCCTCTTAAGGTCATCACCTGTATCCCAGCAGTATTGGTTTTCTAGTATTATCACTGCACCAACATTTTTGTACAACAGCAGCTGTAGCTGCCCAGCATTTCTGTAGTCTCACTTCAGCAAATGACCCAGGATCACACTCTGGGGAGCAGTTTACAATAGGTCTGATCAAGCACAGTAGGATGTAGCTTACTTGATTTTTTTTATTTTTTTGAGTATGCTGCTTCCATTCTCTGTTTCTCCAGCTGCTGTTCTCGTGTGCTCCCCTGTGCAACTCACCTCTCCATTCCTAGTCTGACTGCAGCAGCAGCAGGGCGAGGAGAACACCACTAGCTGATCACCTCCATCCTGAGGTTTTGCTTTAAGGCTAATAAATTGCCAGCCCTTCTGTTAGCAACCAGTTGCCCACTGCTATCTGAGAAGAGCTCTTTCTTCTTGTCACTCAGGCCTAACTTCAGCTAAACACTTTTCTTCTTTGTCCTGGCCTCCAGCTCTCACAGTGCCCCATCCCATTCAAACCCTTTGCTGAGGCACCAGGTGTTGACACAACAGCTTTCTTCTGCCACAACCTGCTTCTGGCTCAGCTGTTAAGTTTTGTTTGATATTCGTACCCTGCTTTGCATCTCCAGTGGATGCCCTGCAGGTCCATGTGATATGACCATTGAAACTTAGAAGGTTTGACATTAAACCCCTGGGGATTCAATGGTCCTGCTATGGGGAGTTATCTAGGAGACCTCGGATACAGACATTGTTGCCTGCAGCAAATGCTGACTTAGTGATAAAGGGATGGTGGGACCTCTTTAGATGCTGCAGCAGAAGGAGCCTCCTTGAGGGTCCAGAGAAAGCTCTTGTAATCTGGAAGAAAAGAGGACCAGATAAAAAGAGAAGTGTAGGAGCCCTCTGTTAGCAGTGCTTCAGAATAAGGTTCAGAATATCCTCACAGAAAATGAGCATCAGATAGAGAACTCTGTCTATAGTGACTTAACCTAATGGGCCCAATCAAGTGAAAGCGAGCAGTTACCCAACAGCAATGTTACTATGAGAAGGTTAGATTAGTTTTTTTTCCCAGATTAAAAGAAACATTTAGGAGCAATCTATACTTCTGTTTTCTCCTTGTAGTTCTGTAAAATTATCTTTATTGCAGTTTTGATACTTCAAGATACAAGGGCTGCTCTGAAAGCAATGCCTCCTATTTTATGTTGGCTCATAATGTCAGAGGTAGATATTGGTGGTATGGCAGTAGAGGTTGAACTTTCCCACCAACATTCCATTACATTTTGTAGCCATGTGACGGATGGCAGCAGAGGGACGGTCTGACAAAATGGTGAAAACGTGCATGGGGCAAAGATGTGTCATACGATTTTTTCCCCACAGGGAGGAATTTAAAGTGTTGACATTCACTGATGCTTGCTGAATGTTTGCTGAATGTTTATGGAGACCAAAGCGTGGACATGAGCACAGTGAGGCAGTGGGTGGTGTGTGTTCCAGCACTAGTGACAGTGGGTCGCTTCCACTGATGCAGTATTTCACGAGTGTGGATGCAGGCTCTTGTTCTTTATTGGTGAAAATGCATAGCTAACAATGGTTACTATGTTGAAACATAATGTTTTCTAGCTGAGAATTCACTTTTTTACATACCGTTACTGTTTTTATCTGTTGTAGTTTCCATGGAAATAAATAGGAGGCATTACTTTAGGAGCAACCTACATACATTTCTCACTAGATCGGATGCATTGTAAGCCATTCTTATGACATGAGTGCTGCTTTCAGACTACACTACAGATTGCAGTCTGGTTCTTGTCCTGTCTTGGCTCTCTGAAAGGCGATGATATACTCTTTTTTGACATGACTTGCAACAGAACTGGACCCTTCCTAAGAGTGATGTAGCCTTTTAGGTTGTGCTCTTATTATGTTCTTATTATCCTGTTAGCTTTCTTAACAATTCATGAATATTTATGCCAACATACAAGCTATACAGTTCACTGAGTTCCTTTTGAGAGGAAGTTTTATTAAATTGGACATAGTTCAGTGATTCCTGGGTATCAAATATAGCATATTTTTAAACTTGTCTATTTACACTGAATAAGTCTCCAAGTGAATATACAAGTGATATGTGCTAGCATCTCCCCCAGTCTGTTTTCAGGTGAGTAGGTTGCTTGTAACTGAACTTGCTGGGATTTGAACCTTAGTCCAAGTCTGCTTTGCAAAATGGCAAATCTAAGCTGTCCCACACAGAGTCTCCACGAAATGGAGAAGGAATGAATTTTAGGGCTAGATCAAATTTTTGCTGCAATTGGAATGATTTACTTCTTTAATCCTGGCATCACTTTTAGGAAGAATTTCAGTTTGTTTGGAAGAATCAAGGCATATTAAAACTGGGGGCCAGGTCCTTGAGCACAGGAGGAAATGTAGTCATTTGTAGCTGACTGAAGGCAAGGACTGAAAATGTGAATTTAAACTGTTCCTGTACATTCCTTATCCTTGTGCATTTAGGAGTTTAAATCTTGAGCACTGAATGGAAGGACTCCACAATACAGGCAGCACTTGGATTAATTAACTTCTCACTATTAATAGCTCACTTCATTTGCATAGTTCTTTAGAAAATGCAACTTCTCATATGGATTGCAGAATGAAGCCTATGAAGTGTGTCAAAGAGAATTTAACTGTGTTATAGATGATGTTTCCAGTACTGAAGATCCCATTCCACACATATACAGTAAAAATAGCCACAGCAGTGCCCTGCATCTGCACTGCAGTGGCCTTTCTGCTGTTAGGCCTCCCCTTACATCTTCCTGAACACCCGTCCTGTCAGTAGTTTTTGCTGGGGTGTGCTCTCACTCACAGGTTTCTGCCACAGATGGTGCTGAGTCATTGCCTCGTGAGTTGTACTTAAGAGGTTTTCATTTGGTATAGGATTCTTCTGATTAACTACCGGGGCTGAGCTGAAGTGATGAAAGCTACACGATTAAAAAGAAGGAATCACTGAGAATGCAATTCACACAAGCTAGCCTGCTACTGCAGTGGTTTCACAGCTGACTGCTTAAGTGGATAGCTGACATAACAAATGTTCTTTTGAGCTCTGTTTTCTGCTGAGCTGCAGTGGTGATTCTATAGACCCTTGCAGATGGGTCTTTAATAATAAAAACTACTGATTAGAAAAATTAAAACAGCAGTGTTCTATTTCTCTCACCTTAAAATCTTCTATCTATATGTATATGGTTTTTCTATAGATACATATACTGAAGTTTTTCTGTCAGAAAATTCTCCCTTTCTATAAGAGTGGTGAAATCTCTAAGTATGGGGAATTTTAAGAGCCACTTGTTGAGTCATTAGTTCACATTAAAGGTGATCTTCAGAGGATGAGCAGTGAAAGGAATAAGGAGGAAAAATGAAGAGGATATTCACCTCTTTCACTGAATAAAACTTGCAAACTGTAAGATGACTGGTAAATTTGTCAAAGGCTCTCCATTAAAATTAAATTTTGCATAATCTCTGTATGACTATACAGAAGGTTTAAGACATCAGAGTCTAGGCCAGAAAGGGAAATAAGGACAGAGAAAGCATTAGGGAAAACGAAGGAGCAAGAGAGGTGATGGTGTATGTTAGAGCTCTGAAAGATTAAAGCATCAGGCACTGCCAATCAGATCAAGAGGTTACAGGAAAAACAAGGCAAGCAATTTTATTTTATTTTAGTGTTAAAGATTTTTATCTCACTCTTTCTAAAGTGTTGGTGTATCATTATTGTCAATGAGAATCTAGTCCCAGGCATTAAAATATTTTCTATGTGCCCTATCTCAGATGCTACAGATGATTCTCTTATGGAAGACTCCATTGCTTGAGAGTTGTAGATGCCAGCTGAAATCACATGCTGTTGTATCACAAGATTTAAAAAAAAACAAAATAAAAAAACAAAAAAAACCAACACAGAAGATTTTCTGACCCAATGGGTAGCGGCTTGCATGCAGTATTGTTTGAGATACTGCAGCACTGTTTTGGTATGAAGATGGGAAATAATGGGGTTTTCAACCTGAGCTACAGAGAAAAAGACTTCTTGTCACCCTAGTGCAGAAAAGTGCTAGACAGGGCAATAAAAGCTATCATTTTACAGAGGAAGAATTGCTGGATACAATCCAATGCTGTTCTTATTTCACTTGCAGTCAAGTAGGTAATGGTGATCAATCTATCCCTTTTTAAGTCATATCTGGCTTTGCACCTATTCTTAATTATGAATTGGGAACCCGTGAATTTGTCTGATCACTGAAACTGTCACTTCCATTAGTGGCAGCTGGAATTTATGCCACTTTCACAGTAAGCCTATTTGAATATTCATTCAAAAGGGATTTTGCACTTTGAGCATAGGAAATATGGAAAAAAACTGTCTGCAGTCATGATTTTCATATTTTAGCATGTCAAGGTGGTTAGATGTTAGCTTGCGCCTAAACTATTAGTACAGTGAAGACCTTTAAGTGTAATGTAATAGTTTCTTCTCTCGCATACAGATGCATGTTCACAAAAACACGTATTTGAGGGAATGGCATGTTGAAAAGTAGTAGAGAGCTATTTTAAAGTTATACCATGGAGATTCCAACAATTGGTAGAGTTATTTAAGGAAGTGATGACAAAAATGATGCATTTGTCCTCTGATCTTTTAATTCAAGTTCTTTTAGACAGAATTTAACCTTCTTTCTTTTTCACTGTGTACTTATGTGTACTGTAACTTAGAGGGCTTTTTCTCTCAGGAATGGCAGTCTCTACTTCATTTTCAAAAATCCTAAGGGAAGATCCGCTGTCATGAATTTTTGGATCAAATACAAGATGGGAGAAAAATCTTATCTATGGACAAGCAGAAAGCTGAGGTACTTAGCAAATTTTTCCCCTATTCTTCGCTAGCAACTACTTTACACACAGCCCTTAAGTGGATGGTTCAAAAAGTGGGAACTGAGGGAACAATGCCACTCCTGTTGTAAGCAAAGATCAAGTTTGCAACCATCTAAAGAATCCAAACATACATAAATCTGTGGGTCCCAGTGAGCTGCATCTCATAGTTCTGAGAGAATTGGCTGGCATAGTCACCAAGATACTTCCAATCACATTTAAAGACTCAGGGCAGTCAGATGAAGCCTGTGGTGACTGGTCCTGTCAGCCTCATCTCAGTGCCAGGGAGAATCATGGAGCATATCCTCCTGTAAGCTATGTTAAGGTATGTGGAAGAGAGGGAGGCTTTACCAAGGTCCGGTTCTGCCTGACCAACCCTGTTCCTTTTTATGGTGGCATAATGGCACCAGTGGATAAGGGAAGAATCACTGATGTCATTTATCTGGACTTAACTAAAGCTTTTGATGTGGTCCCCCATAACATCTCTCTCCCCAGATTGGAAATGCATGGGTTTGACAGGTGGACTGTTTGACACATGAGGAACTGGTTATGAGATTGACACTACTCTCTTGGTATAGTTTCTCAATGTCCAGATGGAGGTAGTGACAAGTGTCTCAGTGGTCAGTGCTAGGGCCAGTACTCTTTCATATCTTCATCAATGGCATTGACACGGGTTGAGTGCACCCTCAGCAAGTTTACTGATGACACCAAGCTGTGGGATGTGGGTGATACACCAGAGGGATGGGATGCCATCCAGAGAGACCTAGAAGTCTTGAGCAGTGGGTCCATGAGGTTCAACAAATCCAAATGCAAGATCTTTTTCACACAGAGGGTGGTGATGCACCTGGAAAAAGTTGCCAGGGAGGTTGTGGATGCCCCATCCCTGGAGGCATTCAAGATAAAGTTGGTTGTGGCTCTGGCCAGCCTGGTCTAGTGGTTGGTGGCCCTGCCCAAGGCAGGGAGGTTGAAATTACAAAGGATCTTTGAGGTCATTTTCAGCCCAGGTCATTCTATAATTCTGTGATCTTGCACTTGGGTCAAGACTGGGGCTGTTTATCGTGGAGAATAAAAGGCTCTGGGGAGAATTGATTGTGGTCTTTCACTATCTAAAGGGGGCTGCAGAAAGGAAGACTCTTTAGTGGGTCTGCTGTAACAGGACAAGGGGAAATGGTTTCGTACCAGAAGAGGAGAGATTTATATTGGACGTAAGGATGAAGTTTTTTTTATAAAACCCAAGTGGAAACAGGTTTCCCAGAGATATGGTAAATACCCCATCCCTAGAGACATTCAGTCTCATGCTTGGCCGGGCTCTGAATTACATGACCTAGCTGTAGATGGCCCTGTTCACTGCAGAGGAGTTGGACTAAATGACCTTTAAAGTTCCCTTCCAACTCAAGAGATTATATGATTTTATATTGTAGGAGGGAGAGAGGGCTTAGAACTAATTGGCTTTCTTGAAAAAATCTGGGGATTCTTAAATTAGATGTACAGAATAATCCAGTTTATGAGAAATTAGGCTTCTGTGAATACTTAGGGCTAGCCATGCTCTCTAAGGAGGACTGGTCACAATTTTTGAACTTTGAGATAGTGCAGCTGGGTAGCCTTGCCAGCTGGAATGCAGAGAGGTGAAGTCCTCATTTTTCCTGTACTGGGAAATGAACTAAGGCAGAAGAGCAGTTTGTCTAACCAAGGAGAGACTTGGCACACCAGTTAGGATACCTTTTTTTTTTTCTTTAACTTTCCTGGCAAATTAAATACAACAGAGCAAAATAATGTATTGTCAGTTTTCATGTTGGCAATTATAGTTCCAGTCTTTACAGCAAGTGTAACTTCAGTGATGATTTCCAGTAGCGTAATAGAAGAAAAGTCAAAGCACTGAAGTGACATGCTAATAGCATACCACTTGTGTAACTTTCCAAAAATGTCTTTCAGGTGAGCAGAGATTCTGGAGTGAAGATTTCTTTGAAACCTTGACTCCTTGTTTGTAGGCCATATGAAGTACAGCTGACGACTGTTCCACCTACTCTGGTTTGCTAGAGCTTTCCTTCCCCAGACATTTCCAGTTTTAACACAGCCTACAGAATTGCTGGCATCAATCAGTATTGCAGAATAGCTTAGCTACTTTGAGTAACCTGCTTATCTCTAGTCTTATGATATAGGTGTTCTTTGATGCAGATGTTTGAAATTAAATTTGCTTGGAGGTAGAGGATATGGAGAACCAAAGAGAAAAGCACTGGGGAATACATCATGGGTACGGATGTAGGTTGACAATATTGCTGGTAACCTCAGTCTGTACTGGTCTACAACAGTCTGACAATGGCTAGATTGATATCCTTGTTTCACCAGCTTTTTCTTGGGATGATCTCTTTGAGAGAAGACATCTGGTTGGAGAACAATGAGCAAAAAATAGACATAGTTCTTAATAACATGCTATGTATGGACAAGACCATTATCATGGGGAGATTTTAGTTCAGTTCCTGCAGAGCATTTTAGAGAGTTGTAAACCACTCTTTCCTCAGGAAGTTTATTCTTTCACCCAACTACTACCAGGGGTAATTAAGCCAATAATGGTAGCCATATATCTGTCAGGAAGCATTCCCTTCAGACACATTAAGATATCTTGTATCCTTCATAATCCCTTCATTTTCATCTCCTTTTTAAACAATTTATTATACCCCCCACAGTACAACTATCTAATTACCAAGTCTAGTCATTACTGTGTAATTTGAGCTATTAATAGAGAAACACAATGCATTTTTTTCCACTTGCTTTTTGTTAACATAAATTCTTGAAAATGTGGGCTTTCTTTCAAAGACACGATGTTGTTTTCTTCACTTCCAGCAGAAGTTTTATAATGTTATAACACTTTTGTTTAACCTTTTCAACTGATATTAATTTCAACAAGTCTTGTTAGGAAGCCTCTGAAAATGCACGTTTTGTAGCCTCCTTTTCCTCCCTCCCTTCACTGCACCTGTTACTATAAATAGTTTGTGTACATCTTTGTATCTGTCTTCTGTGTTTACGGAAGTGGTTTTGAGTAAATACAAGCTGTTGCAGCATTATTTTTTAGAGAAAATATTAACTAATGGATGGTGTGCTAGCCTGAAATTCAGGAAATCTGCACTGCTATAGTTTATGCAGAGGGGTTTACCTTGGAATTTTACAATGTAAATAGTAGCAATAATTCAGGATTCCTTATTTATTGTGTGATTTTTAGATAATGTACTCAGTTTAAAAGTAAAAAGAGAAGGAATGTGTAAATTGGTCATTCGGAGAACTCCGTTTGGAACCCAGAGATCAAACTGAAATACTAATTTATGTACTATTGCCAACATCAGAAATTTCCACTGGAAAAATTATTTAATTATCCCAAGTTTTCCACCCATCCAACCCTAATTATACAAATGAGAGCCTCATCTGCAGTATATGTAGTGTCATCCATGTTTGTTTATTCTGCATACTATGCTCATTTTTGTTTCTAGAAATCAGCTGACTATAGCCCTTGGTTGGTGATAGACAGATAACAGAAAATCAGAGGCACACTGTGCTCTTGAAATGGGACATGTGATGCTTTGAGCAGCTGTTATGGATACTGAGTAGATGAAAATTCCTGTTGGAAGGAATGCTATTTGGATGCTTGTTTAAAAAAAATGATAATGGTTTATGGTTTTAGTTTTGCATCAAGGAGGATGGTTAAAGCTCCTATAACCTGTGTTACATCTCATGTCAGCACAAAAGGGACAGAATAACTCTTAGTATAATTTGTTTGTAATAGAGCATAGGGTAAAGCTTTAAAAAAACTCTAATTGGTTTATATCTGTAAGAGATACAGGGGATAACATAGTCTAACATGGCCTAACAGGGTGAAATAACCTTTTTTTTTAACTATGAAGCTGCACAGATGCACTTAATTGTCTTCAGTAGGACTAGACTTTATGGAGAAAGTAATTTAGCTCATCAGCTGAAACTGAGGCAGTGCAGTGATGTGTCAAAATTTATATATTTAAATAAACAAGCTATACTGTTTTCACCTGTAGTTATATTGGTTTTGAGGTGCATGCAGGAGTAGGAAGAACTTCAGTGAGTTGATTTAGCAAAGATGGTGCTGAATGTTCTTTGAAAAATGGATATACACAGAAGATGCAATCTCTATACAGCGTAGTTCTCCTATGCAGAGACTGAAAGATAGTTTTATAAAAGAACAAGCTGTAGTTACACTGTGTTTGCAGTTGCAGGTATGTTTGTACACAATCTGCTTGTGCTCTGAGAGATCCCAACCACTTAAGAGCAGGAAATCTGAGTTTTGGTGTTTGCTCATGTAGAGTTGGATTAGTTAAGAGTGTATACACAGTGTTACTGTGGCTGCAGAAGGGCAAATGTGGTGTTTTGTACTTAATTGGTTAAAATTAAAGGTTACTGTGGGTGGAGATTCAAGTGAATTTACTCTGAAGTCTGGTTGGCTGTCTGGGAATTTAACTTGGAGAAGGAAGAAGGCTGATGTTTTTAACGCATTTTCATGAGAAAAAGCTTAATAAATGTTGTTGTTTTTATTTTGTTTTCAAAAAAGTTTCGGAACAGACAGTCTCTTAATCTTACAGTTTCCAAACTACTGTATCTAGATGAAAGCATGTAGGAGAAGGGTGGAAGAATGCTGTGTCATAATCCCTGTATGTTTGGACTGAGAAATATTCCACCTTCTCTGTAGAGTAGGCTAGCTAGTTGAAAAGGTGAAAGAAGGACCTTATGAGCTTGGGGAGCATGACTCCTCAAGACATTGATGGTAAGGCTCATCTGGTAGACTAACAGTTGCAGCATTCACCTGGAAGAAGAAAAATGAGTGTTTAATATTTGAGAGATTGCTTTGATTAGATAATATAGGCCAGAATCTGTAGGGCTGACTGACTCTTTCTTATAATCATGAGTCATACTGAGTATTTCCAATTACATAGGAGAATAGATGCTACTTTCTAATTACTTGGAATGTGTGAAGGAAAACAGATTTTCTGTGATAAAGCTTCAAACTTTCTTTTGTTGAGTTAGATGTGTGTAAACAAGCTTCTCATTTGTTCTAGAATTTTACTGAAATTTTCTGTGTATTTTGAATGAGTCACTATATATAGCCATCTCTTCCCACCCTATACTGAGGCTCACTTGTTTTGTTTTGCACAGAAACAGCAGAGGTGTGCTTAGGCAACAGCTGATACAGAGCAATTCTGAGTCTGTTGCCAGAGTAGCTGTATGATTCACAGCTTCTGCTGCATAAAGGAGGAGCTCAGTCTTCCCTGAGAGTCAGACTCATCCTTGGTATTCTGTTTCAAGGTTTCCAGATATTTCAGGAAGAAAACAGAGCCTCTGGGAAGACCAAGATGAATGATCTGAAAATTAAGTCAAAGATTGTAACTTAAATGGAAATTTGTCTTGAAGAGTGAATATATCTGATGCTAGTGAATGTAGAGTCCTACTGCATGTATATACTCCTGAACAATTGAGTTCAGCATAGATGAATGACAAAAAATGGTAAGTATGTTGAATCTAGAAGTTAATTTAAACCGAATCACATGCATTACTAAATAATAATAAAAACATATAAATTTACCTGCTGCAAAATTGTAATCAAGTTATTTTATATGAAACCTCATAAGTTGTCCATGCTTAGCTTATATGGTGCTCTTGCATTTACCCACTGAGATAAAAGATTTCAAATGAAGGCATTTTTGTTTGTTTTTGTTTGTTTTAAGCTTCTGATGATCTCTAAAAATCCAATGATAAATGAGACATTCACATGTGAGATAGGTTCAAATTAATGAATCTGAGTATGACTAATGCAGTGAAAGTGATGTTACAGTCTTACCAAGTGTCTGAAGAAAGATATCGGTGAAAAGACTTGAAATTCTGTAGGACTGTTTTTGCTGTGCTCTTTGTCATAACTGGTGTGTCAAAATGCACTCTGAAGAGTTTTGCTAAATGCCTTGGGTTAAATTATATCAGCATGTTGGTTGAATTTAATGGGGGGAGATCTCTTCATGTCTGTAGTTCTTCTGACATCTATTTGCCATTCCCAGAACTTCTTAATGCCACTTCTTGAAGAAAGCAAGACTGAAGCAGAGACTTTAGCATGTGTATCATTCATTAATTTTTTTTTCATCCTGAATCATTCATTAGGTGAGTTGCTACTTTGTAACTGTGATTAGTTGTTAGATGAAAGCAGAAAACAGAAGTGCTCTGTCAAAGACCTTCTTGAATAGGCTTTTATGTGTAAAGAAGTGGTACTAAAGTTGAGGCTGTGCAGATGTTGGCCACCAAAAAGTCAAGGTGCTTAAATGAGCTCATGCATGGAAGTTTGCTGAAGGGAGGGAGTGCATTTGCTTGGGCATACAACAGCCATGCGCCGGGTGCCTCTCACAGCACTTTTTTGACTGTGAGTAGTGATTGGTAGAGTGACTTCTCATGTAATGTAGGTTACAGAGATTGATGGAAATAAGTATCGGGGGACTGTCTTCCAGGTTGAAAGTTACTTTATCTTGATGTGTTAACTATGAAAATATCCTTGGAGTCTTTTGGCTGCAGTGTTCATGTCCCTGTTCCCTCAATTTGGACTCATTCAGTGGGTAGCATTTGCAAAGTGATAGCTAATTACTTTCTAAAAAGCTGTCTCCTTTCTGGAAGTTCTCTCTCTTGCTTTTCTTTAAGAGAAACCAAGAAAATGGAGTTTTGTTTCTGTTTCTTTCTGTGGTACACACATCTTAATTAGCTGAACCTAGCAAACTGAGATGTATGCTATTACTAGCATTTTATATTACTTACTGTTGAAAGAGTGATGGTACACAAGTTGTGTAGATGATATTTTAAACAATTTAAACCTACTCTTTTCTCATACTCAAGAACTACAAAGCTATATATAATTATATTTTTTAGTATTGTGGTTGGTATACATTTGTACCTGAAATAGTCCTCTTGCAAAAGAGACTATTGAAGAGATGAGTAGGACTCTTCTAGCAAATTGAAACTTGGTTATGCGTAAGTCGGAAGGAAAAAAAAAAAAAAGCACTAGTGATGACATACAGAAATACCAGATCATCAATGGATTTACTTTATTGTTATGCACGGGTAAGATGAATTGAGCACAGGGGATACTTTAAAACAATTTAGGAAAATTGTGCCACATATTCATGTACTGCAGCAGCATATTTTCTTGGAGATTGTCTATAAAGAACAAAGTTTAAGAGCTTAGCTGTAAAAGGGACAGGAATTATGTGGTGTTGCTTAAGAAAGCATCTAAGAAGGCCTTGAGATACAAAGAGCAAAATACTGAATATCAATTTTATAAGTGATCTTGATGACATGGCATCTGTGGAGCATGAAGGCCACTATCAAAATCCTTACTCAATTTTTTTTTTTTCTTCCAGTTAATGATAATCAAAGGCTTGTATGTCAAATTTATGAAGTCATTGTTTGTCATGAGAGAGCTTTGGATCCCATGTAGATGAAATTTTATTTAGTGAGCTAGCAATCACAATCTTTACTTACAGAACTTGGTGTCTGTATGAAGAACTGAATATTCTTGCTTCTGATAGCATGTATTTTGGTTGATGATGTTTTAAATATATAAGCAATATCATTCTGAGACCTTATTTTCGTTATTCTGTGGAACTGCTGGCCTATGTGGTGTAGCACACCATTATTTTCTATGCAGTAAGATTTCTTAGGCATACAATTATTGTTATGCGGGCTTTAGAAATTGTACATTTGGTTATGCCTCTAGTTACCATTTCATTTGCTTGAGATGAGGCCATCTTCTGGCTTTTTGTAGTCTACATCTGACAAAACTGCTGCTAAACCAGTTCTGTGTTCTTTCAAGGTGTTTCATATTGAGAGTAGTTACATGCATCAAAGACAAGATATGAATAGTTGAGCAAGCAGCTGTTATTTTGAGATGGTATAGAAATCATGTATCTTTTAGTAGTAAATTGACAAAAGATTCTCGAATTGGAGCTGTAATATATAGAGAGCAATGTCCTTAAAAGCTGCTGCTACTCTGAAGTCTATGATATGTGGTCTGAGTAATGAATTCTGTTAAAGAGCCTAGGTATTAACATCTGGTATTTTGTTGAGTTCAGTAATGTAATTTTTTAGCTCTTAGCTTTTCAAAGTTAATGGTTTTGACTGGAGTGATTAACACCAACCTTGCTGCCTGTGGCAAGGTTAAAATGACATAAAATGTTTTGGAACACAAACTTTGTCATGGTCCTCATTACACAAAATAGCAGTGCAAGTCAGCCAAGGACACCTTGATTAGTCTGCGGTGTCCTTCTACTAAGCAGCTTTTTTTTTTACCCTCAATGATAGATATTTATTAGTATTTGGTGTATAATGAAAATGTATTCCTTTCAGAGAGCCATATATGTGCTCATGTATTTCTGATTATATAGCAATTTTTGAACCAATGGTGAAAGACTAATGACCTGAGGAATGGCATGTGGAGATTCAAAACTGCCAACTCTGAGTGCATGACATGGTGCTATTTATGTTGATTCTACATGAGTGAATGTATAATGATATTCTAAATGTGAGTATCAAACATTGCTCTGTGATGATGTGTTGGCACTTTATATTTTTTTGAAAATATTGCCCAAAGAAATGCAATCACTGACATTCGGTGTTCATTTTAGCTAAACTGGTTTTTATAGTGCTATTTCTGTTTTTTTTTTCCTCCATAGAAGTTTAATGATATTTTTGTGTATGTGTGAAGTAAATTTAAAACCACATTTACTAAGGGCAGAGATTTGTATCCAGACAAACTCTAGAATTTGAGCTGTAGTTGTGCAAGTTAGGGCCTGAGATAAGACTTCCTTGAAGTGATTATCATTTCTGGGTGACAAAATTCCTTTACTGTGAAAAATATTCATCAGAACACGAAATACTTTTCCTGTTTTATTGTTTGTTTGACTGATTATTAAATGTTTTTTTTTTTTTTTTTTTTCTAATAGTTTTCATCATCCTTAGTGTGATCTATTCAGAGGAAATGAGAACACGGACATAACTCACATTTATATCCATAGATAACCAGCACTTCAAAAGGACTTTGCTCTAATTAGCATAAGCTGATGTAGAGGTAATAAAGATGTATCTCTCTTGGGAAAAAGAGTTATGCAAAAAGTGTTCTATGCTTTTATTTTTTTTTTTTCCTCTGTAGACAACAGACTCTGTGTAATTTCTGGAGTTACTTGCCTTGTTTGAAGTTTCATCCTCTTTTTTTTTTGTGTGGTCTTCTAGTGCACTTTTCTTATGATTCACTCTAAAGAAAGTTCCCTTCTACAGGGTACTGACTGCATTTGAATTGTTATATAAGGTTGTCATGGTTTTACTTTTTTTATTGGCATTCCACATCATAACATCATGTACAACAATGGGAGTTAAAGAGTTAACAGCCCACTTCCGTGGATGGCTGATTTTCCAAATATCTGACTCTCAGAAGAGAACTACATACTCTGGAGGACTTTACATTCAGGGGGAAGATAAAGCTGGCAAGTCACAGGACTCTCTTGCTGCCTGGCAGCGTGTGAGTGTGCTCCCCTGCCATTTTGCCTTCAACTCAGAGTAAGGCCTTTGGTTTTGGACACTTCTCTCTCTCCCCTCCCCTTTTCAGGCTTGTGGACCTGTGGATCTGCAGTTCCTTTGTCATAGACACAGACAGATCTGGAAAATTCCACGTCACAGCTGGAATACCTTTGTTTATACCACCTTTATCTATACCTGTACACCACTGTTTTCTGCTTAAGCAAGTATTTTCCTCCAAAGCAACTATAGAAATCACATGAGCCAAGTTTCCCTTATCGCCTTTCTTTGATGCTGATTCACCACTCCATACACTTGATTAAAAATGTGCTGTGCTGGGCAAAATAATTCTGGGGTGGGCTGCATTCATTTCTTCTGTGCAAGTGACCTGAGTAGTGTTATTCTCCAGTGACTGAGGGAGAAAAGAAGAAACTGCATTGATAGACTTGCTCAAATTATCCTGAAGAGAAGTTGTCTGTTTCTGAGAGTGAAAGGAGACCATAACAAAATTATTATCGTAGATTATGCAAAATTTTTTGAAAGAAGTGGTGTGGCGCCTCAGATTTTGATTTTGAGAAAATCTTCTGCCAAAAAAAAAAAAAAAAAAATCCCTTAACATAAAGATCTACTGCGGAGGGATTTATGTTAGTAATTATATAAAACTACAGGAAAGTGTTTCTATCTTGTCACAAAACTGCTATTTTCACACTTTCTTCCCCCTCTCCCCCACTGCTCTGGTTTGTTTGTTTCTTTCCTTGTTTGTTTATGTAATTGCTGTTTTACAAGAAATTGTACTGGTTCTTTGTTTGAGAACTCAACTCAAAATGGATGAGTCTTATTAACAAAGTTTGGCTCTCCTCTTTGAGTCGCTGTGAGGCAACTTCCTAACAACTTTATACATTTATGTATTTTCTAGTGTTTTGCTTCAGTTCCTGAAACCTCATCTGCTTCAGATTTAATTGTAGTTCTGAGAGGAGTTTCCCCTAGTTTTATTGCATTAATAATTTATATCTAATAAGGAGAAACAATGGAAGTAACAGGCAAAGCTGAATCAGGTATTGTTACAAAATGGTATAATGGAGATGCAATGAACGAGTCAGATATTTAATTTGAAAGAGTGGCATCATGATTGATTTCACTTCATCAGTGTATGGTCCAGTACTTTGTCAGTGACTAGTATGAAATGACAATGCATTTGTTATAAATGGATTTTAACTTACAGGTAAATGCTAAAATGTTGCATTCTGAGGAAGGAAAATCTTTCCATCTGTTTCTCAGGATTTCTGCAGCTATGTTGAGAGTGCAGAAGCATGAAAATGAATTGTAAAATACATTTATTATTTAATTAACATGTAGTAGTCAGCTTTTAAGGGACTGAACAGTGTTCAATTCCACTTTTCTATTTAAAATCAAATTTTTAAAAGTTCAGATACATAGCTCTAGTCTGATAGCGAATCAAGACTAAAACCCTTCTTAGATTTCATCCTAATCTTTTAAGCTCTAATTTTTATTCAGAATACCCTGCCACTGACCTATAATACTAAGTGCTTCACTATTATTTTTTTCTGTTGGCCTTATTTTCCTCCTCTCCCTTATTCTGTTTTACAGTAACTGCGTGTATATTTTTAAAGTGCTTAAGGTGAAGCAGCAAATGGAGTGAAGATAATCTGTGTTTTCTTAAGCTCCACTCTGCTAGCATGATTCCCAGACCAAAAGAATAACAAAATCAGAATGAGAGAAGTGTTATTTCTTAAAGACATTTAAATCTGTTTGTCTGTCTTTTGAATTAGCTAAACAAAACCTTACTGATATTAGTAGCAGAGCAACACAATAAGTTGTCAGGTAATGACTTTGATAGATTTCATTGATCTGTTTCCAAGAAGTCCCCCATTCCTTTGTCTTTTGGTTTTGTGAGCCAACAAGGATAAGGATCTGCCTCAAGAATGAATGCTCCAATATCTTGATTTCTGTTCCCTCAAACTGTCTTCAACAGTCAAGATTCAAAGCTACTTCTTGAGCAACTTTTTTGATTATGCTTTTACTGATGAACAAAATACTGAATCTAACTGAAAACTGCTTGAATTGAGGGAAAAATGATGAGGGAGTTTTACCTACGATACCTTCCTCATGCTCAGATGACATACCTTGAGCATTGTGGCAGCTATGTGTCTGTAAGCAAAGTGTTTTCCTTGACTTTTTATCCTTGGTGTGTGGAAAAGTGCCATATTGTACTACAGATCTATTAAAACAAAGAAACAAACAAACACCTCCCCAAAAAATCTCAAAACAAACAAAAACATTTTCACATTCCATGGAGTTTTGAAGTTCTAAAATATCTAAATGTAAACCATGAATAGTCCAGGTCAACTTAGATGAAAATGGTCTTACAGAGTGGTGAGCGAATATTTCTAAACTGTCATGGTTCATAAATGTCATACAACTAATGAGTTCCACAGCATGCAGATGTCTCATACTTTGCATTTCCTGTTGTGGCTAGACAAATTTCCTGAGCTTTCTTAGGTATAGAGGACAGGCAATATATTGATTCTTCTAGCTTCAGCACTTTGTAGGTGAAGAAATGGTGCATCAAAATACTCCTTGGAGTGGAACCACAAACCTAGACTTTCTCCGAAGTCTGTTTTATTCAAACATCCAGGAAGTACTGTTTGCTGCATGAAAGAGGGAGAGAAAAGGGGAAATAAAACACTGTTTAGTTTCAGTTTAGCTGGGGAAACTTAAAAGACAGATTTTTGGGTGCAAGTGTCATTGTAAAAAGCATCTCTACTATAGCACAAAGTAGCTTCTAATAACAAGTCAGACCAAATGCTCCGACTTGTCCTTCATGCCTCCCTAGGGAATTTGTACCATATTGGATTGTGATACTGTAGCTTTACTAACATCACAGCTCTGACCAGCACAGTTTTGCGCATTTCTTCACACCAGAACAGATTCATTTGAAATCTCAACCTGTTTATTTTAAAGAAGGCTGTCAGGATAAATTGAGTGTGAGCAGCAATAGTGACTACATTAAAGAGCTGAACAATGGCTTGTTCACAGTGCATTTGTTCTCAGTTTTCCATCTGCGACAATTTTTTATTCTAAGCTTTGTTTCTACTGAAGTTTGTACACACTGAAAGTAGACCTGTACCAGAGAATATGGGAAAAAAGAAATTAGAATTGTGAGACTGAGAGTTTAATCTGTTTAGAAAGATGCAAAAAAGATTTTGTCATTAAAGGAGGTATTATCTAAAGTGCCTTAGTCACTGAATGAATCCTAAACCCTTTTTCTTTTTCCCCAATGAGAAATAAGCCTTCCAAAAGTTTTAGATGTTTTAGAAAATAAGGTTATACTCCTAAATTACTTAGTGCTTGAGAGGAGTCAGTTTAATGGGGCATAGATTCTGCATAGTTGCAGATCTTCATCAAATAACTAGTAGAAACCATGAAGTATCTCTGCTATGTAGAACAACTACACGTGTGTAAACTAACTGCACTTAATTGCATAGATAAATGCAGCACCTCCTACTGAGATTTGTTTTTTAAGAAATGAGAGCTTGGGCAATAAGCAAATGTGCTGTCTTACCAAACAAAGAGTTGTATAACTGTCTGTCAAAATTCCCAAGTGCCTCAGAATCGTCTTTTGAAGTTTTTCTTTCTCCTTTCCCTTCCCTTTCTCTCTCATTCAGCATGCATTTTGCAGGCATAATGCCATGAAAGTCTTTCGTATCTGTCATCAAACTTTAAAATGAATGAATAAATACATCACTCTTTATGATGTATAATAGAGGGTAATATTTTTCTCTTGTGTCGCTAAATTATATGGACAGTTCTTTCTAGAGTTTTGTATGGAAAGGAGGCAGAGCTAATGATTTACAAGAAGGTTTCAGCTAATATTCTATTAACTGGGTATTGTTTTTTTTTTTAAGGCTAAATTGGTAACAATCATGCCACTTCTTTTAATACGAAAGAAAAAAGTCTATTTGCTTTCTGAGTTCTTTGTCCAGATGTAATCACACAGCAGCCAGTATGGATCATCTTTAAAGGTTATTGCAGAAGTAAAATGACTGCCTTCTTTCAGAAACCCTAGGGAAACCTAAAGGCAAGAAATAAAAGTTAAAAGTATATACTGATGCTCTGCCATTAAAGAGAAAAACTGTGGAGTGCTACTGAAAACGTTAAGAAAATGAAAAGAGGCTTTTCTGTTCTACCAATAGTGAAACTATCGAGTGTGTGCATATTTTCCCAGAATACAATTAATTTTGAGAAAAATAGCGTCAATAATTTCATAACATCAATCTCTAGATAGGGAGGGGTTATATCAAACCTTTATATAAATTTGGGAGGCAGAGGGAGCACTTTTCTCTTGCCAAAAGGCAATGAGTTAGCCCTCTATAACCTCTAATCTTAAGTGCATCTCCAGAAGTACTTTTTCATTACAATTTTCTATGCCTCCAAATCTACTTACCTTTCTTGACTTTCTTTCTGGCATCTGTGCTTTCTCTGCTGCTTTGTTAGTGTGATATCAGAAGGAAGGGAAGTCTGGTAAAATAACTTCTTACATTTAGATTCCATGCCTGTGAAAGCAGGGGAAAGGGTGTGTGTGGAAACCTACAAAAGAAAAGTCATGGCAACATTGTCTATAACTCACAGAACTGAAGACCTTCACTTATTTTAAACCATGCTTTTCTTATTGTTGTTTGTTTGATGAAAAAAATGTGTTGTCCCATGGGATTCTGTGCATGTGAATGCTTATTGTGTTTCTTCGATAATGATATCAGTTTAGGTCAGTTTGCAGCAGCAAAGGTTACCAAGGTGTTGAAAGTACTTGACAGCTCACCTTACACTTACCATACACAGCTCACCTTACATCAACATCCTTAAGTGGATGTTGAAATTCTGATCCAGATGAGATCTATTACAAGGGTCCTGTTCAGTCCAGTAAGGTCAAGGAAGGCGTATGTCAAACTACAAGTGCATAACTGCAACTAAATGCTGTTTTGGACATGTGTGTGCAGACGTGCACTTCTGTGCACCGTCCCTTTTTTGACGGTAAAATTTGAGAGAGAGCACAACCTGTAAAACTCCCACGTTGCTGGGGATTCTGCACATAACAAGACTGTAACTGTGAAGTTGCTGGGAATGAATTTTGAAGACTTTCATCAGTAAGTTGAATGATGACAAAGACAGCTTAAAAGTAGTCAGATTCTTCTTATGGTGAGCACTCTACAGATATCTGAATAGATGCAGAGAAATGTGCTTTTGGATGAACTGACATTCTCTTTGTGTTTAGTTGGATGTGCAAATGAACCAGTTCTTTTAATCTTCTTTAAGATAAGGGGAAAGTGGAGAAAGAATGATTCTAAGGTAGTGCATGTGTGTGTATACACAATTTTCTTTGTGGTTTTAATTTCAGCTATTATATTGCTATACATTGAATATATCTTCACTGTTCTGAGTTAGTGTAGAAAAGTGTTTTGTCTGTTTTTATATATTGCTTCAAGCATCTAAATTCAAGGATGGTTTTGAATCTCACTGAATGACAAGAATGATGTATGTCAGGGCAGTGCTTTCAGGTTTACTAGAAGTGTATGAGAGAGCCAGATATGTTAGGTATTGTCAGCTGCTGAGCTTGACTGCATAGCTAGGACTGACAAACACAGTTATTATAGGTAAGCTGTTAAAGGTCTTCATGGTTCCAATACCACTGTAAGCATGCTGGTTGTAGCTGTGGTATTTCAGAGGCATAAAGCCTCTGAAAAAAGACTGTGCTCCTAGAAGGAATCAGAGAACCATCATGTTGTATACATAGAGGTACTGTCATTAGGAAACAATGACAGCTGAGGGTTATGTCTTACTAATGGATTTAGTCAGATATGACCAGAACAGTATCAAGGACTCCAGTTGACCAAGTTATCTGTTTCAATCATCATTTGGGCTGAAGAAAAGACAGGAACTGACAAGCATATGTTTGTAGAAGTGATATGTTTGTTAAAATCCACTGATTTGAGTAGAAGTGGGCGGAAGCTTTTGGTATGGCTTCTTTGGGGGGCAAACCTTTCTGAGGCACCTGTTTGTTGGACTGAGAAAATAAATTACTCATCAAAAAAAAATAGAGAACAATGCTTTTCAATCTTCTTATGGCTTGTGATGTCACTAGTTTTCATTTTTTTTTTTTTTTTAATGGCAAATTTTACTGTCTAATATCTTTAAGGCTTTCTCATTCTCACTCTCACCCCTTAATTTCAAATGAGGAAAAATATGCCTGTTCTCAAATAAATGATGATGATGATTGCTCTTGTTTAGATTTCTTTACTTTCTGCAGAGGCAGTGGCATACTGTAGTGTTGAAATCATAGCTGACACTGCATGGTTACTGGTAGTGCATGCAGTAATGTTTGAGGGACTGAGCCCAAATCTAAATCCACCAGGAAACATGTTTTTTTTTGTTTTACTCTGTTACTGCACAAGAATTCACCTTGATTCTTTAGTAGTCTCTTTAGTTTGATGAGACAGATGGTATTTTACTGTAGCTATAAAATCAGAATTTAAACTTGAAATGTCCTAGGGTGGTGATTATTTTTCCTCATAAATAATGGGTCATGATTACATCTGAAAATGTACAGAGATGTAAATATGTCTGAAGCTTTTCTGTGTGACAAAAACAGACCATTATTTCAAATGGGGATGAAGTGCTAGGTACTATATCTATAATAATAAAAAAGCTACTAGAAACGGTTGTGTCATTCAACAAGAATGCTTGCATGAGGGAGTTATTTCAGGGAAAATGACTTGAGAACATTGTGAAATGTGTAATGAAACCATATACTTAAGATTACGATAGGAATGAATGTTCAGCTCTACTTCGTGTTTTTCACTGGACTAGAAAAAGCTTAATGACAGCAGCTCCCTTCCAGTTCATCTGTTGTGTGTGCGTGTATGTGGTGTCTTTTTGCTAATGCATTAGGAATTCTGATTTATCATAAGGCTTCTTCATTTTTATGAAGAGTGAAGGAACCATAATCATGCTAATATATGTTTGCAATTCAGCCCTAGCGTAATGCAAGATAATCTAATGTAGTGAACCTTCAGAAACCTCAGAGCTGTCTTTGTGCCCGTGCTAATGTTGGAAATAATGCAAAATTACAACCTTCATCGGCATTTTAGCTTCACTGTTTGTTGGATAACTGAAGTACAGTATAAATGTTGTGACACATTAGTGGCAGGAGGTTGTAACCATTACTTTCCTGAGTGAAAATTGCAGGTTTGTTTCATTTATCCCATAGCTGAGTTTATTCTTCAAGTTCACTTGTGGTGCCATATCTGTGCTTGGCTATTGGGAATGTACCTTGTCTTTTGCACTGCTGTTACCACTGCTGAAATACGCCACCCACTGCATCACTGTGCTCACATCTACTGTTTGGTCTCCATAAATGTTCAGCAAGCATCAATGAATATCAGTGGGTGCAATTTTTTTTTTTTCCACATGGAGTAATTAAATGGCACACCTTGATATGCTTGATATGCACTTCCATGTCAGAACTGCCCCTCTGCTGCCATCTGTTGCATGGCAAAAGGATGTAATGGAATGTTGATGGCAAGGTTCGACCTCTACTGCCATACCATGAACATCCACCTCTGATGTTGTGGATCAACATATTAAAATAGGAGGCATGGCTTTTGGAGCAACCCTGGTACTTTAGGCTGGCTCTAATCTGTTTCCATTAGTCATTTAATTGCAGCTTTGAGTGTCCTGTTAGCCAGAAGAAAACAAGTTTGTGTTTGTGTTCTAAGTTGCTTCCCAAGGATCCAGTGTTTTAACATACTCAAATACAAACTCAGTGGCATCAGTTCCAGGTAAAAATATTCTTGGTATTGGAGCAGAGCAAAATTAATATTCTGTTTTTAATATTTTCAGGTTCATAACTTTTTAGATTTTCTAATAATTTTTTTTTATTGCTGCATCAGAGCATCTTTTGTTGAGTATGAGCTTTAAAAATTATAACCATTTAGTTGAAAAGTACGTTAATTCATCACGCTATTATGTCATTTATATCTTATAAGAAAATGTTGACAGCTAGTACTCTTCTGGAGTTTCCTTTTGCCTCCATGGACTGACATCTTATCACTGGTTAGTTTGTGAAAGAACACATCCAGTAGGGAATGAGGGTGCAGTATACTATAACAATTAAGCACACAGGTCTGGGTCTTACAGTCTGGCATTTCATCACCATAGAGATTTTCAATGTAGGTCTTAAAATGAACAGATTTTTTTCTCTGTAGCAATTCAGCAAAAACAGTGATTAAAGCAAAAAGATGATGGAAGATTTCTGTGCCTTACTGTTAGTAGTTGTGCAGTGTTCTACCTCAATTAGCCTACCTTCCAGTCATAGAATTGTTGAAGTTGTGTGGAATATCTTGTAGATCATCCTCCAACTACGTTGTTCAACTACAATTTTTTTAGAACCTGATAAGCTAAGAGCAGACATTTGAGACAGTTAGGTTTTGAAAGTCTCCAGGGAAAGAGATCCCACATCTTTGATCACTCTTTGTTTGATCACATTCAGAGTGAACAGATTTTTTTTCTCATGTTTAATGGAATTTCCTTTTCCTAGGCTGTAATGTAGCAAGAAGTTATTTCTCTCCAGAGAATGGTGTTTCTCTATTCTATAATACTTTTATTTATTTTCATATCAGCAAACTGAGTTGTTCAGAGGAGCGATTGTTTCTCTAGCAAAGCTGTAGGTAGGAAACTTATATAGAAAGATGTATCACTCAGTTGGAAACAACTTTTTCTAGCTATTCCTTTTTTTGTTCACTTCCTTGTTTTTCTTTTAGTGTCTCCTTCTTCCCTGTACTTATCTTCCTATAAAGAATGAGAAGCCTCAGGAAACAAAATGGAAGAAAAGACCAAGCAGATTTGGAATTTGAACTAAGATGATGTCCGTTGTCAAACAGATTTTGGTTGTCTTTCCACAGCTGAGGTGCCAATATGAAGCTTTTATGATGACACTCGTAGAGGTTCTGTTCTTTGTCTGCCTTTTTGTGACGTGATGGACTAAGGAGAACTTTGCTCTCACCTCTTAACAGAAATCAGAAGAAGATGGTTTCCTCCAAAACTTGTTGCATTTATATCTTCAGACCAACTGAACAAGTCAGCTGGAGGATAGACATTGCCTTTAAGAGTCTAAATCGATGCTTTGTGAGCCTTGAAAGACAATGTTGTATTTCTTCCATTCATTTAGTCATGTTCTGGTAGCAACTCTCAATTTTTAGCTTCTTTTGCACTTATTCCAGAGTTGATCAAAACAAAGTAAAAACAAACAAACAAACAAAAAAACCTCTCCTGATTCTACTATATTCCTTTACAACTAACTGTCTAATCTCTTGCTAATAACTTTTATTCGAGTTTTGTTTGTTTGTTTGTCTCAGAAGATGTTTTCATGAGAAACAGCCATCTTTCTCCTTGGTATGAAAGTACTTTTTGGTAAAAATGCTAACACTGGAAGAAACTGCAGTGCAATAGTATGCTAATACCTGAAGTTATGCAATACAGCAAACTCTACAGACTAGACTTCTTCAGCCTAGCAAATTCTGAACTGCTGATCCTGTCATATAAGGAACTAGACTTTAATATCTTGAAGAGAGCTTTTTATTGCCCTGAGCTTCTCTCAGAAAAAAAGAAGGAAGCAGTAAAGCCTATGAATGAGTATCTTTTAAGTGCGTTTTCATTCGTATGAAGTCAGCGTCAGAACCTCTCAGTAGTCAGGTCCTCAGTGTCAGTAACATGCTTTGACTTCTGGGCATTTTTAAGGTATCTTTGGCATTTCCAAATCTTCAATGCAGTATATCTGAAGAGATTCCTGGTAGTCACTAGCATATTTTGAAGGTGACTAGTAGCTCGATATACTTCCTATGATTATGGTCAAGAAGCTTTTCTCTATATTTTCTGTCAAAAAATATCTCCTCTGTTGTTGCCCTGGTGAGCATTGAAAATATACCCATCTGGAATACTTGTACTCAGTTTCTATAGACAATTTTTAAGCCCATAACAAAATTTCAGTACTTCAAATCATGGTTTTTAGTTTTTAATATCTCAGTTCACTTTTCTTAACCTTTCAACAACTACTTGTACACCTCAGATATTCTGGTCAAACAAACTGTTTTGAAGCTATCACTTAATATGTTAACTGAACCATATTTTTGGACTGATTAATTTTCATGAATTGATTATGCCTCAATGTATTCACTATTCTGGTGATTGCATTCGGACATGTGTCCTGTCTGCAGAGCTCATAAATTTCTGTTATAGAGAGCACGAGGACACTTCAATGCAGAACAACCACAGTGCTTCAATTCTACATGTTTACCGCATGGTTATGATTTTGGAAACTTTCACTCCAAAATAATTGTTTGAAATCTTTGAATTTTTTTCTAGGAAAAAAGCCCTGTGTTTTCCCTATGTTCCTAGGTTACAATATTTGGTATGTTGAGTGCAGTAAAAACTGAAACAAGTTTTTATCTTCAGATCTCTTTTTATTAGTTCATATTGGCTTCTCATAGGGTTTCAGGTTTCTCTTCTGGAATTTTTTTTCTTGCAACTATAAAAATTGTGGAAAACAAGACATGCAGGTGATTGATGGATTTGTGATCTGCAGTCATCTTAAGAGCTCCGCTTCCTACATCTGTGCTGTGATGCTGGAATAGTACAGAGTTTCTCTTAAAATAAAACACTCAGTGCCTATTCCTGAGAATTTTACCTCTGGTCATCATGGATGCTTAGTTCAACTTTCTAAGTCAAAACACTGCTAATGCAAAAACACTGTCATTTGATACTCCTTACTGAACTGAATAGACATTGCACTGGGTTATAGTAAGTAAGCAGTACTGCTTCACGTTAAGATAAGCTGCAGTCTGTCTCTCTGAGTTCATTGCTACCGGCACACTAAATTGTTGATTCTACTTATGTGAGAACTGAGAGTTTGTTGTATTCTTAAACTGTGAAAAGCATTTATTGTATTTCTAGTGTTGACTTAGAAAATCAATATTGGTTTCTGTCAGATCTGTTGCTACTATTTTTCCAATATGAACTCCTATCTCTTTGTCTTGGAGGCAGTTCACAAAGACTGCAGAAATCCCTAAGATCCCAAGAGAAACTGAAATCTCTAAAAAAGCATTCCTCACTTTGTTTGAGGTGGTAACTGGTAAAATAAATGACTTGCAGCTGTGATTTTTTTTTAATGCTGTGTTTGTGAACAATTAACATGTAAGATTGGTGTACATTTATTTTAAATATTTCAGAACTCTGCAAACAGGATCTTTAAACAATTTGGAACTACTATAGTTGTTTGTGACCAAAGACATTATTGACCTAACCAAAGGTAGTGCTGAGTGGGAGCAGGGCTGCAAGGTTTTTCTATATCCTTTGGAGTTTTTCCTGGTCTTGGAAAAGTGTCACCTTAAGCCATCATTTTTTTCAGAAAGATGATGTAGAAATCCTCAACAGTGGTAACCTGATGTTCAAAGAGTGAAGCTAATGTGTTTGTATGTTTGGATGTGGTAGTAGAAAAGGGATAAGAGCAAGATGCTGACCAACACTGCACCTCTTTTTTGTTCAACTCAAGGACTTTTCTTAATTCCAAAGTGGATGTAAGGAGCTTACATAGAACCCTTGCACTTTTTACATACACTGAAATAATAACACAGTTTCAAGATATGTAGTATAACGCTTTTTAATACTTACTGAACTGCAGCTTAAGGAATACATGATGATTGTGAAGGTCTGCAGAGAATTAATAAAGTCAGTAGGGTATTTGAGGGGGTTGACAGGGAACAAGATCAGGATGCCTAAGCTCAAATTCAAATTAGATAAAGAGACAGCAAAATCAATGACTTTGTTTTTTAGCATTGCATATGACTACATGTGATATATCACAAGCAAGGAAATGGCCCTGCTACACTAGAGACAAGTGAACAAGTGGAAGAAATTTATTTAGAAAAGTAAAAATAAAACTTTCAACATAGTATCAGTTGTCATTCTGAAAACATCCATTTATCAAAATGATGTTATATTCTTTCATATTTGAACATGAACAAAATTCTCACAGCAGAACTATATGTACTTTCATGAGGAAAGGATTTTAGAAGTTCTGTCAAACTTTATTTTCATCCTAATTCAAAACTGAATATTTTGACAGTTAAACACCCTTGTGATCTGCTTACATAGCAAATATTTAATGTTTTATGTTTGGATGCCTGTGGCTATATTGCCTGCAGCATTTTATTATCTGCACTTTTTCCTGTAGAAAGTAGAAGGTTAAGATCATTCTGAAGATACTCACGCAGGGGAAAAATAGTAACAAGAGTATTTCAGTAAACTCTTGGAAATATAACAAGAATCAGTGACTGTAAATGAAACTGAACAAATTCAAGCAAAAGTCAAACAGTTAAATCATAAACCCTTGGAAAAGTTTGGAGAGTTCAAAAAAAAAAAACTTTCCTATCATTCTGGTTTACTTTTTTTTTTTTTTTTTTAAAACTAACCCACAAAAGGTACAGATTAGAATGAAATTAATCAACCAAACCCTTTACCACAGTTGTGCTGGGTATGTGTGTATCTTTCTGGCTGGATAGGAGAAAATGTATCATGGTGATGGAGTCTGTGATTTGGAAGACTTATTATATTCGTACTCATAGTATGTGCAAAGTGTCATGAAGGTGAGTAGAAGAAAAATGATTGAATCTTTGTTATAGATTGCAAAGATCCTACTTTTTAACCTTTAGCTCACAGATGAAAGATGATAACTCTGGGTAGCTGAGGCCACCCATTTGGCAACTTTTTTATACCACTGTATTTCTTCACTGACATTTGCTATCATCACTAGGTTAAGAGCAATCACCTCTGCATAGGGGATGTTGGTAAATCATGTGGCTGGAATGAAGTCTTTGTTGTTTCCCTTTGCTATCCCCTTTCTGTGAGAGGCACTAAACAATTTTTTTTTTTTCTTTTTTCTGCAGTACTGCTGAGTGACTCTGGAGAAACACATTGATTAAAACAAAACACTTCTAAGTTTGCTGTTGTTTTCTCATTTGTTCATTATTTTGTTTGATTCATTATATACAAATTCTGTTTTCATGCAACATGACTAAAATAGTGCCATTCTGCTGTTGTTACTGGAGTCTAAATTTGCATAACTGAAATTACTTTTTAAAAATTTCATAAATAGTAACTCTTCTCTTACATTTTGCGTAATTCAAACTTGTTTGTGGTGATTCATCTAAATATATCAACTGCAAAAATAAATCTTGTATCTGTCTTTACAAACCTAATATTAATGTTTGATTCCTTGACCTTTGCATCTTTGTTACTGGCGTAGTAAGGCTTTGCATACAGACTTAAATGAGGAAGAATTTTAAGTAGTCCAAACATTTGCCACTTTCCTGTTTCCATCCAGTATCTTCAGTCTTTGCTTTTTTTCTCTGGTAGATAGAAACACATTCTTCCTGTACCACAATAGCTTTCTTTACTCCATCTCTCACCAGATACTCCTAGGATTTATTTGATATATTAATAACACTTTCCACATATTTATGCCAACTCTTCCTTCCTAGAATGTGAAGTTGTGCAGTAACAATTCATCCAGTATGGCTGCTCTCTAGCAGGAAGTACAGGTGAACCACTTCAACTGGAAGCAAAATTCATTAACTGATTCCTATCACGAGACTATTTCTTATTAAGTCTTGTCCTTTTCCTTCCCTCTCCCTTCTCTCTCTGCTCCATTCACTAATTCACAATGCCAGGGAACAGGTCATTTTATTTTTCATCTTTTGTCACTTACACACCTTTATTCTGGTCTTCTTTCTTCATCTTGAATTTTTTGTGATTAAAAATGAGCTTCAGCACAACAACTTTGTAGCCTAATGTGGACATGACATTTTGAAATACAGGTAATTTATCAGTTATTACTTACTGATACTTATTTCTTACTGTTCAGCATCGGATTCCATTTCTGAAAATATTATTTCTTTCTGGAAAATATATATAGTTGTCATTGTATATAGGATTTTGGTACCTTACACTCATTTATTAAAATGCACTTTGCATTTTAAATACTTAGTTGTAAAGGTTACTATCTTTTGTGCTATTACTATGCTATTTCTCCTAGCTTGCTGTGTATGCTTTCAAGGACCATTCCATTTATTTTAGAGTTGAAACTGAACCTGAAATTTTTAGTTGTTGCCTCTAGTTTTAGGTAATCTAATGGTTACAACTTTTCCCTTCTTTCAAAACAAGATGACAGCAGCCTTTGATTTGAATTTACTTTTATTTAAGAAGAATTGAGGCATTTAATCAACTTGTATCTGCTAATCTTGACAAGAGACTAAGTAGGACTGAAACAACTGAACGAGTTTGAGTTTTACGAGTAAGGCGTCTGATTTGATAGTTTAGTTAATTGAAATAAACTGATTCTGTACCTTACGAAGTCGAAGTATTTGTCTCTGTTCATGTTTTTTTCATACCATCTCTTTGTGAATGCTGTGAAAGTGATAGAAACCTGTAGTACCCCGTAAACGTTTTCCTCTTTCTATCAAAAGTTCTACATAGAACCTGGAGAGTGCGTGTTGACTAATTGTACAAATTAAGTGCAATTAGTGTGTGCTTCGCTGTGTGCTGACAAACCTGCAACTAGTGAGGCATATTTGAGTTGCACTAGATGAAAACCAAGACCAAACCAAAATGAAGGTGTGACTTCCAGGATGCATTCAGAGGCAGCTGAATCTCAATTTCAGATGTGTTTTTCTCAAGAGTAGTAGGCCTCTTTGTGTTGCCCTCATCTCTGAAAGAAGTGATGTCTTCTGCTGAACTGAATGGTATCTTTGCCACCTCTCAGGAGGTATTGATACGAAGATCTATGTTTTGAACAAGCATGACCTATCTTTTATATGAAAGTTTACTCTCATTGTCTAACTTTTTGATAGTTAAGTGTCTCAGCATATTTAAGAAATATGGAAAACTCTTAAAGTGATTTGACCAATTTGCACTGGCAGTGCTTTAAATGCTATTTTCCATGGACCCCAAGCAAAGCAGACCAGAACACCAACATTAGCCACTGCATTGCTGAGAACTTCTCTTATCCTCTTGTGTGTAAATTTCTTTCAAATGGCAATAGTGTGGCATGTCTATTATTATTTTTAATTTAATATTTATTCCAATGCAGTGGCTGCAGTACCCCTATTCAGGCAATGCAACTATCATGAAAATGAAGCAACGCTTTTGAATGTGGACTAAAGAATATTTATGCTTGAGTGCGTATGCAATAATGTTCCTTTTTTTTTTTTTTTTTTTTGGTTCATGTGCAGTCTTGGGCACTATAGTATAAGAAGAACAAAAAACTGTTAGAGAGCATCCAAAGGAGGATGAAAACGGTGAAGAGGCTAGAGGAGAAGACAGATGAGGAGTGGTGGAAGTTCCTGGATTGGCTCAGTCCAGAGCAGAGTTGAGGGGATGCTTTATGGCGGCTGCAGCTCCTCACAGGGAGTGGAGGGGCAGTGCTGAACTCTGATCTCTGTGACAGTGACAGGGCCTGAGGGAACAGCATGGAGCTGTGTCAGGGGAGGGGCAGCTGGGGGTCAGGGAATGGTTCTTCACCTGAGGGTGGTGGGCATGGAGCAGGTCCTAAGCTGCTGGAGTTCAAGGAGTGTTTCGATAGTGCTCTCAGATATAGAGTTTGAATGTTGGGTGGTGCTGTGTGGAGCCAGGAGCTGGATTTGATGGGCTGTGTGAGTCTATTTCATCTTGAAGTGTTTTATGATTTTTTTTTTTTTTACATTTTTTGTAGTTATACTGGATGACAGTGGAAAGTGTTAGGAATTATCATCTAATATTTTTTGAAGGAGTACTATTATAACGACAACTTCCTTTGAAGTCTGAACACATTCCTTAGTGGCTCGAGAGGCACTAAGGTAATGATCATTTTGTATTTAAAAAATTGACTAGTGTGTAGGTCATCAGGAAAGTACTGGACTTTTTATCATGCAGTCTTGTCTCGGGTCTTCACCAAATGTTTAACAAAGACTGCTTTCAGACCAAAATCATAATTATGCCAAAGGACCTCAGTACTTAACCTTACTTTCTTGAGATCTTGTGTGAAAATTATTAATTGTTAATGATTTGAAAAAGGAATCAAGTGAATCTGCATTTAAAAAGTATTGTCTAGCCTGCTTGGTGATAGTTGTCTTGTAAAACCAGGCACAAATAGCTGCCAAAGCTGTTCCATCTACGGCTGTTGCTGCTTCTGGAAGGTACTCTGTAGTCAGTTTTGAATTTATTACTTGAAAATCACTTAATGTTCGGTATGTAAATGTTTATGTTTTCAGAATAACTGCAGTAAATCTGTTCTGCAGGTATTACATTAATACTAGCTAAGTATCGTTCTAATTGCATCTCTCATTCCCTCTTACAGTCTGAAAGCCTGAGATTACTTCTTCTTTGGTTAAAAAGAGAAGAGGGAAAATAAATGAAAACAAAAATACCTACAAAAACAAACTAAGAAATAAACCTGGCCTTCTGAAGTACCTCAAACTATAATCAGAGTTTTAAGGAGATTTGCAAACACTCTGTTGGTATGGTTCATTGTAAAATGCAGAAGTAGATTTTCATGTTTTTGGTAGCACTTGTGGGTTAGAGTGAGATAACATGTCCTATTCTCTGTAGGTAGGAGGAAATGAGATGTATGAGTATGGCATAATCACATATGCATGTACTTGAAATTTATTACTGCTACCTGTAAAACCATAAATCTATTCATGTTTGACAGATGAAGGATTGTAGTGATATCTCTTACAAATTGGTTGGCAGAAGAGACAGGTCTGGTTAGGGACAGTTGTGCTCCATCTCCCAATATGTGTGGGTATAGCGGTGACATTCCTAGTCTCCATAGCATCTGAAGCCATTTGGCTGACTCTTGAGAGTCCAGTGGATGCTGAGTACAGAACAAAGAGACATTCTTCCAAGACTGGTTTGCCTAATACGTGCCTACTCTAGCTATCTCTTTTTGCTTATGCAGTAAGTTTCTTTTTCTAGGCACTCTGAAGGCTGAAATCCTACTTCTGTAACTTTATAACTGGAGTAATAAAACTTTTTAAGGCTTTGCCTGAAAATGTCACTTTTCTGCTTGAGAAACCTTGTTTTTGGAATATCTAAATCTGGTGCATAGTAGGATTTATGCTTGGAGACAGAGGTAATTGCTGAGGCATGGAAAAGCACCTTTACTTAAAAATTCAGCACTTTTTTCCAGGTAAAGAAAAGAAATAGTGCAAGTAAATGAAGTGAGGAATGTTTATGAATAAGGTGTGATATAAAGAAATGAATTTCTGAGTCAGCAACCTGAATTGCTGGAAATGTTTCTATATTTGAACTGAATGTCAGAGATGTCCTTGTCAATATTAAATCCCAGCTATAAACACTCCCTTATGTATATGTATGGAGCATGGCGGAGTCTTCAAAAGAATTGAACTAATCTGTAAGTGCACTCCTTGAAAGATTTCATGTGCTAGTGTAGATTTTTCTTCTTTTCAAAGGCAAGAAGAAAAATAGCCAAGTGGTTTCTTAGAGAATTTTAAGAATTAACTAGTTATTAATTGTTCATTTACTTTCTGTTTCATGAAATCTATGTTTTCTTTGCCACTAGTCTATGTATTATTGGTCAATTTTAAAGGAAAAAGCACTTTTCTCTCAAGTGCAGTCTTGGCCACTATCCTACAGGGCAAAGCATGAAGAAGAGGCTGTACTATGTTTAACTTCATTCTGTTGTCTAATTCTGTTGTTATCTTTTTTGGATAGAGCATTATCGATTCTTTAGTGTTTCTAAATATTTTGGATGCAGTGCTGTTATGGCAGCAATTTCATTTAATACTTATCAGGAGTTCTTTAATACTGTAACTGGAATCAACAGTAACAGTTATTCTACTGTGTTCTTGAAAGAGATTTGGACAAATCGGCTCACAGTAAACGTACTAATGGTGTAGTTTAGTTGGCCCTCTAATCTATGTAGGTCACAAGCAGCACTTGTAGTTATCACTTCTGATTGAAAGTGAGGGATTTTTCTTTGGGAGATTGAAAATGATAGTATCTTTGTTATCTGAAGGGGGGGGGAGGGGGGCAGTTTTAGTTTTTCATTCTATTTCTGTCCAATAATTTTGTGTTTAAATGTAAGAAAATTAGTACTTGATTACCTGTTTTTTTTTTTTTTGTGTGTGTTCATTTTAAAAGTTAGCCACGTACCCTTTAACTGGACTTTTTTTTCTCCCAACTTGTTTCAGTCAGTGTTCTCTCAGCCTTTGAATTGTTCTTCTCAAATTTGTGTTGATGGTCAAATCGTTGGTGGATTTGGATGGAATCAATAACTCATTATTCTTTTGATTTTAAGGACACCTAAAGCTTGCTGAGAGATCAATTTTTCAAATATGAAATGTGAGTGGAAACGATGATTGGTTTGTTAAACATGTGAGGTGGCGGGGAGAATTTTGGTAGGAAAGAAATCACTTCCAAATGCTGAGAAGATACTCAAGATGTTATCTTTCATACTATGGTCAAATGCAAAAAATCCACTGATGTCTTACTGATTATGCTTGGAAATTGAATCTTGTCATATATTAACTATTTGGAGAAAAGCTTAACCTTAATACGTGGACCAGGTGGTTATCCTCAGTGGACTCCAGGAGTCTGTCATGGTATTTTCTCAGAAGATTCCCAAGTGGTTGACATCCTCTATTAGGATGAGAGCTTGCTATGTCCTTCCTAATTACTTTTGGACAATTCACAGGTATTGCCTTGTTACTTCTTTAAGTGTTGCTTTTCCCTGTCCTCTTCTTTGTCATTCAAAAAAAAAAAAACAAAGCTGACCCCTATAAAATCTATTTAAATCTAGTTTAGGTTTTAAACAAGCTTTAAATAAGTCCAGCCAGCTTGCTGCCCAGAACACTCTTGTCCCACTCAGGCAGTCATGACTCATCTGTTGTTAACAGGCCATAAAGCCCCTTCTGATATCCCGGAGTCTGGTTGCTGCAGCCTCATTCAATCCTACATGAAAGAGTAGGAAGAGTGGTAGCCATCCAACTTTGCCAGGCACAGTAACCTCTTTGTGATATTGCTAATGTGGGCCCTCAGCGAGTAGCAAGAAATTGGCTGAATAGCAAATGGGTGCTTCAGTACCTCTCATTAAAGAATCTCCTTACTAACACCCTTTGTACTGGTTTTTGTTTTTGTTTTTAGTGGCATTGGTTCTAATCTAGTTTAGTTTTGTTTTGTTTTCCTCTCTTAAAAACTCACAGAATGACACACGATGTTAGTAAGGGTCCTCTTGAGATGATCTAGCCCAAGACACCAGCTCAAGCAGGGTCAGCTACAGGAGGTGTCCCAAGACCCTGTCCAGCTGCATTTTGAATAAGATTTGAGGATGGAGATCTTTTATGAGGATACCTGTTCTATTATTTGATCATTTCTGCTTACTGTTGTTTTTTAAAGAAAAAGAGAAGAGTCTCTTATCTTCATCTTCACTCCTTTCTATCAAGTATTTATGCAAGCGGATAAATTCCCCCCGAGCCTTCTCTTCTCCCATGCTGAGAAGTCTCATCTCTCTCCACATTGTATAACGGAATCTCCAATCCTTTCATTGTCACTGTTGTTCTGTGCTAGAATTGCTTCAGTCTGTCTACATCTCCCATGCAGTAGGGAGTCCAGATCCAGTGTTGTGTCTCACTAAGTGTTGTCACTCCCCTTTAACTCAGTTTTAATGCTTTCTCTAATGCAGCATCGGATGATGTTGGTCTTTTTTGATGTGTGAGTGCATTACTCTTTCATGGTCAGCTTGTTGTCCACCAGGAACCCAAGGTTCTTTTCTGCAGAGCAACTTTCTGGTCAGTTGGTCTGTGGCATTTGGTACCTGGGGTAATTTCTCCCTAGGTGCAGGAAACTGCACTTCCCTTAGATGAACTTTGAGTTTCCTTTCTGTCCATTTCTACAGCTTGACCAGGTTCCACCAAATAAGTAGCCCGTTCTCCTACTGTATCACCTATGCCTCCTGTTTTTACAACATCTGCAGTCTTGCTTAGTGTGTACTCTGCCTCATCATCTAGGTCTTTAATGAAAGCGTTCAACAGTCTTGGCCCCACTATCAACCCCAGCGGTTCACTGATAGTGGCTTGCCTCTAACTGGTCTATACGCCACTCATGATAATCCTCAAGGACCAGCACTTCAGTCACTTTTCAGTCCACCTTATTGCCCACTTATCTAACCCATATTTTGATGGCTTGCATATAAAGATGACGACCTGCAAGCTGATGGATCTGAAAGTAATGTTTTGGCTGTATGTGTATTTCTCCTTAAATTCACTCAGAATAATTGAAAACTAGGAAGTGGTTAAGAAGAAGGAATCTTGTAAAATCTTTAACATAGAGTTCTTTGTAATGGTTTACAGTCCTCTTTGTACATGTCCAATGGTCTTATAAAAGGAGAATAGCATGGCTGACTAGTTCTTAAAGAAAAGCAAATGAGCTTGAAAAATAAAATCAGAATGTTATTGAGTAAGGCTTTAGAAAAAAATAATCTCATTGTGTTCTATATTTGAGTTAAGGTGACACAATAGTGATTTTAACCTGTTCCAGTAGTGATCCTACTACCCTTTTGGGAAGGAGTAAGACTTAGCAATAAACATTTGAGGATAAACAGGGGACAGAAACTGAAAAAATCTTTTTTTTTTTTTCCCTTCTCTTTTTTCCCCCTTTCCTATTATTTTCATGTGTCATTACTCCTTCAACTTTTCTAGGAGTTAAAATGGCTTTATGAAGGCTGGGCACATTTCTTGTATTCTGAATGTAGTCTGAAAGCTAAATAGCACTTCAGTATCTTAATTTTCTGCCGTACCGTCTCCAAATAATGAATCCTGACTTTGTTATTTGCTAGAAGGAGATATCGGTGTCTGAATTTTAAATTTGTTACTTTTTAAAAATATTATTTGTTATTATTTTTAAATTCCTCAGCTGTATGCAGATAAGTTACTTCAAAGTACAGAAAAATACTATTCAAGTTTACATTAGAACGTGCATCTTATTTTTTGATTAGTTCAGCTGAGTAGAAGCTTCATGTAAAGAACTAGATTGTTATATTTTATAACTGGTTGCAAAATGTGTCTCTTGTTTCTGTTTTGTGAAGGAAAACTGAGATGAGTTCATTTCACACAGTGAGTAATCTTACATCAAGATTTGTATAATTATTCTTCCAATTCAGTCTTGATTTAAGTATATGCAATTATTGGTAGATACCTCCAAAATCATCTGTATGAGTCATTATGAGTCTCTGGTTTGTGATTTATTTTTATTTTATTCTCTGTGCTATTCTTATATTTTGATTTCTTGCAGGGAAAAAAAAAAAAAAAAGAATGCTACACTGCCTAATAAGAGTGATTAAGCATTCATTCTGAAAATACAGAAGACTTTTGGGATTTGCAAATGTTGTTTACGGACATTTGTTACTACATCTACTTCTGAATAACAACAAATAAAAAGCTCCATGAATCACAGAACAAATATGCTGGGTAACATTTTGTGGCTTGAATGCTGTTTCTAGATCAGCTTTTTCAGCTGTTTTAGACTCTTTCAGAAAGTTGTGACGTAGCTATCTTCTGCAAGGACAAGATATTGAAACACCTCAAGGAAAAGTATCTGTTTACTTCCGAAACTTGTCCTATTTCTGGCAATGTATCCAGGCCATCCTTTTATGTTCATCAGTGCTTCTATATTCCTTTGTATCTATAGATTATTTTTTTTTTTTTTTAGAATGGCAGCTGTTTGTATTGCGTTTGTGCTGCCAAAAGTCTTAGTTGAACACACTTGTGTAATACAGAATCTTTCTGAAAGATGGTTCAGAAATGCTGTTCCATATTTTAACCAAAGCCTTGAACATCTTTGTATCTTCTTATTAGTGCATCACTAAATAATTGTGAAGTGCATAATCTGTGATTCTGAAAGAGGCTTTCAGAAAACCTCTTGAATCCTTTTACTGTACATATTTCAACCCTTGCAAATGATTCTGAATCCTGTTTTAATATCATACAGCTAGGCACCCTGGACATTCATAGTATCAGAGGATCATTTAGATGGAAAAAGGCCTTGAAAATGGTTTCTTCCCTTATTTTTTGAAATTGCTCTGGTTGGTCACTATACTCACAAGTACAGAGTGTAGAGCAGTTTCTCAAAACTACTTTTGAGAGCTAGGGCATGTAAGAAATGCTAATAATAAGTTAGCATAAGTTCATGCAAAGAATAATAATACTTACCTTGAATGTGCATTATGGTGGAGAGACAGAGGAGATGTTCTTGGAGAGAGTTTCTTATAGGGCTGTCTATAGGAAATACTGTTCTCTGCCCGCCGGAAGTACTGGTAGCAGCATAGCTTTGGATGAAAGTTCTCTTCAGAGTAATTACTCCCAGCAGTTAAGGGTTTTATTTGCTGTTCCAGCCAAACTGAGGCTGTGGCTACCTGCACTCAGCACGGGATGTGGAGTAGGACCAAAGCTCAGACAGCTCTGTTTCACTTTGCTGCTATTTGCAGCAAGTATTTGTTATGGGGTTATCTAGATCCATCTGTGTCCATGATAAGGGGAGAGCAGGCCTGCTGGCCCACCAACTCAAAAAGGGGAGGGGAGAAAAAAGGGGAGGGTGTGTCAATGGTTGATGGGCTGGTTCAGCCTGATTCTGAGACTAATGGGGCAGGAGACCTATAGATCCACACCCTGGGGAAGGGGGAAAGGAAAGGGGGAGGGTAAGGAGATGAGCCTAAGAACAGAACAGTGGCAACTATCTGAGAAGGAAAGTTAATTTACGCAATATAGTATCGGAATGCAAGATAACACACTATAATACAATACATAATTGGAATTGAGGCTAATAAATAAAATGAGAGAGAATGCATCTGAAATCAAAGGCCTTACTCTGAATTGAAGGTGAAATCACTAGGAAGGACAGCCACACACTGCCAGGCTGCAAGGGGGAGAGTCCCATGACGTGCCAGCTTTATCTTGCCCTCTGAATGCAAAGTCCTCTGGGGTATGTAGTTCTCTTCTGAGAGTCAGATATTTGGAAAATTGGCAGTCCAAGGGAGTGGGCCATTAACTCTTTAACTCCCAGTGTTGTACATGGTGTTATGATGTGAAATACTGATTACAAAAATCATAAAACCATGACAGACTTTTTCATACTGTCCGAAATTTAAAACATTTTAAATTTAACTGTTCAAATTGAGTGCTTTCTAGGGGAACGGTTTAAGTAACACAAGCTGAAGTGCAATGAATGGATGGTTAGAAAACTGCAGCTTTCTCAAACTTTACAAAGTTGGCAGTAATATCTACTTGCTTCCTAAAATTCAGAGAAAATATAGCATTTTTTTCTTTTCTTCCTTTAACTAAATCTGTTCAATGATAATTATTGATTCTGAATTAGACTGGACTGTTCCCTGCATAAAATTAATATATACACTTTTCAGCTTACCAGCTCTGTGATCATGAATCAATAACATCTACCCACTCATACAAAACTTAATTTAAAAAAAAAAAAGTAAGATTTCTGTGCCACACTGACTACAGCAACCCCTTTAAATAGCATCTAAAGCAGCCTTGTAAAGAGAAGTAACTAGTGAAATATGACAGTTTTTTTCTTTTTTTCCCTGGAAAATTGTTCAGTGGAATGTTGAAGCTTTTCTTCCAAGGAGGGCTAGTTCTGTGTTGTTCTGTTGTAGGCTGCAACAGATTGACCATTAGTTTTCTGTGTAGCAGATACTGAGTGCAGACACTGCTAAGGATTGCATTTCTTTTACCCAAAAAATATTTGAACCTTACGTATTGAAACCTAATGTCACTTTTCTATCTTAATAAGAATGAATGAGTTTTCTCTATTAAGTGATAGAGCAAGTCAACGAACCAGCCTGTAAACCATCAACATATTTAAAAGAGGATTTTATTTATTTTTTCTTTTTTTGGTAGAATGCAATAATAGAGCAATTCTCCACAACATATGTATTTAAATGTGGTATCTGTTTTAATCAATTTGTTCTGGGTGGAATTATGGCTAAGGAAGAGTACAGAACTTGAGAACAGATATTTAACATACAAATATACTGAAGTCCAGTGTTTCTTAAAGACCAGAAGAAAACTGTTTTGATCTGAGCCACAGAGGAAGAGCACTGAAAAAGATAACCGCTCTGTAAGATGTTGATCAAATCTGGTCTGGCTACTTGGATATGTTGGTACATTGAAGATTCAAAAGAAAAGAACTCATTCTTCATTTCCCTGCGTTGATTTCAGATACAGAAGATATGCAAAGTAGGTTGACATTTCCTTTCCTTGTCTTTCTATGCTAATTCTCCAATCCCTGCCAAAGATTAACTATGGCTTGAGATACTTTGGAGGAAAAACATTTTAGTTTTCAAAATATGTGATTGCTTAGAATTTTAAGTATTTATGAAACGAATGCCTCTGGAAAGAAAAAGGCGTCCAACATTTTGAACACAGGAAGCTGGATATTGGGGAGTTTCACCGATACACTTCACATGCTTTTTGAGAACAAAATGTTTGTTTCTAGCAACGTGCAGTTATGAAGCTCAATACTCATAACCTTTTCTTATCATCTGTAAGGAAGTTTATTTGCTTTGTTGACAGATTTTATAGACCTTTGCCATTTGCTTTTGTCAATATGATCTATGCTGCCTAAGGGGAATTTACTACATATGTACATCCAAGGATGGATGGCCAAATATGTTGGTTTTAAGACCCAGGGGTATTTTTCTCCTCATCTACTAGATGTTTCCAAACCCAGGCAGTTGTGAGTCTGAGATAGACACAACTGGCTGCACAGAGAATAAAACAAACAGAAGAACCCCTATACAAGCATGCATGTAAAACGTGAACAAAACTGATAGCCCAGCTTGATCGTTGCCTCTAACTAATTATGTTTGAAGTATGCCAGTAGAATATACAAATACAAATACTTCCACTCAATTCACAAGAATTACAAATGGGATTACCTGGGTACTCCTAGTATAGGAAGATTTGCATCTCAGAAGATCCCCTACTCTTACCTCCAATTACCAACTAAGTTTTGGTTGTTTCTTCCATAACTATTGCCCCTTAAGTATCTGTGAAATCCAGCTATTCCTTGCTGTGAGCTGCTCAGTTATCAATATACAACTAGCAATTTTTTAATGTCACCTCAAGTTTGATGTATACTGCTAGCTAATATTTAAGACAAAGACTAGTCATATCAGTTGCAAATGCTCCCTTCTGTTTTTACTCATGTTTAGCAAGATGCAGAAATTTTTTTACTTAAATCCAGGTGGTCGTATTAGTTTATTAGTATTATGAGAGGACCATCTCATATCTGATCTGCACTTTTGTCATGTATCACTAAAATACTGCTTGTGTTTCTCCAGTTTTTAGTCTATAAAGTTATTCTGTGTCCACATATGGGATTCATAGTGTCAAGCTGCCTGTCAATCTGAAGTGAAGCATTTAACTGACTGTGAAGGAATGTCATGATTATAAAAGCAATGAAGGCCAAATTGCAAATGATTGAACAGAGCAGTGTAACCAAGTGTAGCAACTATTTTATTGATGAACTGCTAGTCTTAATGCTTCAGAGATCTTCCTGTTCCCTCCTCCCTTTTTGTCTGTCAGTATAGCTATAATAACAGCAATGAAATGGATTTTCTTAATTACATTTCTTACTATAGTGCCCAGAATTAACAGTTTAGTTTATGGGATTTGGAATTCAGAGAGAGAACTATTAATATGTTGAGAACTGCAGATGGTTTCTCAACCAAGTACTGCGTAGGCCTTAACACTGATCAATTTCCTATATCAGAAAGTTGTAGTGGCAGGAACATAATGGAAGAAAATGAATATTAAAACAAATCAAGGAATTCTTTATACTTTTTTGGTTGTGAAGAAAAGGCTCAGGATGGGGGAATGAGAGAGAACAATAGGAGTAAATAGTCAAAAATCAAGATTTTGTTTAAAAATAGTACATAATTATGTATTTATTCAAAAAATATGTAAAATCTACATAACATTTGGTAAGAAAGCAAATTTTTTTCAACAGATGTGAGGATGCTCTTTGTCTAAATTGTATGGCATTGTATATTACTTGGCATTCTGTATCTTCCTGTAATTATTACAGAGAATTGTACTTCCTTGATGTTTAGAAAGTTTCCAGTTTATTTGTAAAACCTACCATACTGTGATACTTTTAGCAACTTCATCTTCACATACATTTTATGTACCAGATGACAGGAACTCTTTCTGTACATGTAGATGGTTATCTAGATAGAGATACCTTTGGCTAAGGTTGTCAGTACAGCAAATACATGGCTATCACCTGTGATCTTAGGTTAGACTTGACTCAGTTTCTAGCAGAAAGAACCAGATTATTTTATAGGACAATTTCCCACTTCTACTTCCTTACATAAAATCTATTTTCTTCCCATTCCTTACGAGGCAACAAAACCTAAATGTTTGCACTTTCCCTACGTTTCTTACATCTGAGTTTTCAATGCTTTAATTACTTCAGTTTGAATATGACAGCTCAAGTTAGGCTTTCCTTCAACATTATGATCTTTTTTGAAATGTTATTATCTTAGGAGTGATAAATATGTATATAATAATGATAATTAATCATTAAATATTAAATAAACATACACATTAATGCTTGGATCTAATTTCTTTCAGTGTTAGCTGCCTGCCTCTTCTAAGCAGTAAAATACAATCTGATACGAGCAATGCCAAAAATAATTACGTATTTTATAAGTACAGATTAGTTAGTATCTTAGTTATGCAGATTACCTAGCAGCTTTTAAACAGTGTTTTAAAACAATAGTTTTGCTACATGAGAGTAGCTGAAAAAGAAAACATGTTTTCAAGAAATATGTCAGTTTTGATAATGTGGACAAGGTTAATTTTTGATAGGCTTGAGAAAAGTTCTGCTATGAGAGAGGTCAATAATTTATTTAAATGATTCCAAGAATACTTAGAGGCAAGGATGCAATATGCAACCTCTGCTCTCCATCAAGGCAACTTACTACAGAAAAGTGCTGGATCCCTACGGGACATGAGTGAAATACTGCAGTATGAACTTATTTCATTCAGTAAGAACATTTCAATCTTTCTCATCCCTGAGAGAAAACACTATTTCACGCTGGTCAAGAATGTATAATACATGGACATATTCATATTCATTATTCAAGAAAATGCTCATTGCATTAGGGGAAGTCTGAGTTACATCACTGTGTGATCCAAAGCTTATCCATGCTTGATAAACTTTTCACATGTTTTTGAGAGATTTATCCATTACAGGTGTTTCTGGAATGAAGGTATGTATATTTGTGGAGACACAGACTAATAAATAAACTGAGTTTTCCATTTGTGCTTGGGTAGAGAAAGTATAATCTTGGAAATTCTTGTAAGCTGAACTGTAAGAAGTGTCTTTAGATCAGAGATCCCTTTTGTTGGGTTTCTTTCATGTGATACCTGTCACTGTTCTCTTTTCCTATGGGAGAAAGAGAATAATCTTTTCCTCTCCCAGCATTGTGATGCCAAAACCTCTTCTTGTCCATCTGCCTAGCAAGAGTAGCCTTTGATATGCTCTGTACTCATGCAAACCTGATGCAGCATTGGTTACTGGTATCTTCTCCTTCCATTTCTGCTTTCTTTCTGCAGTGTTGCCTTGGATCAAAAGAAGATTCATAAGGTATATTGAACAGCTCATGTAAGAAAGGAATAATAATAAACAATTTTTGAATTAGTAGGATGAAGCATATTCTTGTAAAGCATATTCAGAGATAATTCATGGCTTGAAAAGCCAGCAGGTTGGAAAATAGCACTGCAGAAAAAGACTCTGGGGCTCTGTTGGACAAGAAGCTGGGCATGCAACCTCACATCGAAAAGGCTGACAGCATTCTGAGTTGCATTAGAAAGAGTGCTGACAGCAGATGTGGGGTGGTGATCCTTTCCTTCAGCCCAGCATGAGTGGGGCTGCACAAGGAGTGCTGTGATTTTGTAACTGCTCTTCAGAACCATCAGAATTATGTTTCAGTTTTCTATATTAAGTTATTGGCCAATTAACATACACTGAGAGGCAGTTATATTTTCTACTTCATGAAGAAAATTTTACTGAGCAGAAGTCACATGGAACATGCAGACTGATTCACAGGAGAATTGCGTATTGTTTTATTTTTCCAGTGCTTAAAAAACAAACAAACAAACAGCTTCCAATAATTTCCTCCTTAGACTTTAGCCAGAACACTTTCATCTATTAAAGTAAACTAATTGTAGAAATTAAGGTGCTTGGTATCTCTGAATTTATCATCTTATTTACATGTCAAAATGTAGCCGGGGTACCTACACCCAAAATAACTGCTGAGAAAGCAGTACCTTGAATGATTCTATGGGCCTAATGCTATCTTACATAAAAACAAAAAAGCACGGTTCTGATAAGGATACCTCATATTCATTTAAAAAAAGAAATCATTTTTGTTTTACTATGAATGTTTGGGGTTAAATAATATATCTGAGTCTGTGCTGGTTTTGGCCAAAACAGCATTAATAGCACTCCAATGTTTGGTTGTCTCTGAGTGATGGGAAGAACGCCTGAGGCTGGGGAAGAGCCACTGCCGTAATGGTGAAAGGCATGTGGCACAACCAGGATAGGTGACCTTAGTTAGGCTAAGGGTTGTTCCATGTTACACTACATAGAAGGTTGCTGTTTGTCTGGAGTTGAGTAATTGCATTTCAGATAAACATTGTGTATGTGCATATATGTTGTTTTTGTTGCCCTTTCTGTTTCCATTTTCTATTCTCTCTTTGTAAATAGTTTTTATTTCAACCCACAAGTTATCTTTTGTTTCTAATTCTCTCCCTCATCCCACCTGGAGGAAGTGAGCAAATGTGGCCTTGTGGTGTTCAGCTGCTGCTGCCAGGTTAAACCACAAACAGAGTTAGAATTTGGAAAAGTTGATTATTAGTAGCTTTATTTATCTAGTTAGTACTTTAATAGGGCCTGGAGGCTTTGATGTTGTGATTTTAATGTTCATTATGAGCAATAAGAAGCATACTGAGTAGCGTAGAGCCCAAAAGATGTTATTTTAGTGACCTTTCAAGGAATGAAAAACCTCACTTAGTGAAAATTTTGCAGTACTCTTATAGGAGCATTTGTTTGTAGTCAGAAGACTGGATTCTGGGTAAATTTTTCATTCTTTCTGTAGCCAGTTCAAAACTTAAATATCACTTAAATCATTGGGGCCAGTGACCTTTTGACTTCCATATTCCTTATAAAAGTACAAATCCTTATAAATAGTACAAATAAGATAGAAGCATTAGCTCCTTGAAGGCAAGATGTCACTGTAAGTTGCTGAGTTTCCCATAGTATTATTATCTGGCTACATATGGCATTCAGAACTGGAAGACTGTAATATATACATAAGGAGCTGACAACCAAATAAAAGTAAGTGCTATGCTTCAAAGAGAACATCAATAGTTCACAGCCACTACATCTGTCTTCTAGGAAAAGATGTAAATTTTACTTTTTGATACTGAATCTCTTGGATTTTTATATTCTTGCAGTTCTTTTCAACTCTGCAGTCAGTGGTTCTATGTAGTAGCAAGAAGTTAGTATTCGTTGTCAATGAAAAAAGCCAGGTGCTAGCTTCCAAGGCTGCAGCTGTTTCTAATGCTGAATTGAGAGCAATTGGTTTTTAAAGGGGAAATATAAATCGTAGAAATACTGTATTGTGTCAAAAGAATGAGAAGAAAGTGGAGTATATTCTAAGAAGTATGATGCATTGGGCAAGCATCTACCATATTTCCTAAGATTTAACTTTCAGAAATTAAAACGGACATGCTACAGTTAAAGCGTTTTCCAATTAATTATATTTTAGTATTAGATCACTCTATTCTAGATATGAAAGTTATAAACAGCATTATTTTGACTTAATTACCAATTAATTGGGCAATAAAAGTAGCTGAAGAAAAGAGTATCTCTGAGGAGTCTTATTTAAAAAAAATACACTGTGAGAAGAACATGAAGAATGGGATACCTCGTTGCTACAGCAGATAATACTGGTGTTTTAATTAGTTGTATTAATGACCAAAATGATGAGTGGTACTTATTCAAGGATCTAATATAACTTGCAGTTATAATGAATAGGACAGTTCTTGAAAGTGATTTTTAGCGGAAGGCTTTAATGTACATATCTTTATATCATGCAAGTTAATCAACAGGACAATCAGTGAGTAAAGTTTATTATTAAGGCCTTTCCCCAGCTGTATTAACTGAATTACTACATATTTTTATAATTTGACTATTATCCTGCTACAACCTCTGCCGAAGATTGGGCTAATTTCCCAACCTGCTGGCTAGCTAGACATGTTAACAAACTTCATATTTCCACAAGATGCCCTTATTTTCAAAGACAAGTTCAGTCATCTCATTGTGATTAAGAGTTCCTTTACTTAGATAAAAGTATTCATTTGCTATATCTAAGGATACGCATATGAAGACTTGTAGAAATGTTCTTACTGACAACCTTCTGATAAACAGCACTGTCAAGGATTATTTTGATTCTATGCATGGTAATAGCTTTTCCAGTAAGATCTGAGCTGTTTCTATCCTTGATTTTTCTTCCATTCCTTTTAAATGTAACAATATTTGAACTGTAAGTTTTCCCCAACCTCTAAACTGTAGTACTTTTCTAGGTTCTTTGTCAATGTATTATATATAATATGTTAGGGAATAATATCTGTATTGATTCTGTAATTAAATGAGCTAGAAAGCAGAGGTGGTTTTTTTTTTTTTTTTTTATACTAGATTTGTCATTCCCTTTGAGTAGTGAAAATGATTACTCTTGTGCGTATGGTTTGATTTTTGTTTTGGTGAGTGTATGGGCTTACCTACATCTTAAAATGGTAAATCATGCCTACTCCAAAATGTTGTGAATTGCTTCATAACAGCTAACTGGATCATTCTTTTTCCTCTCCTGTATGCATCTTTTGATTCTCCCTAAGCATCTTCTCTCCCTCCCTTCTTGCTCTCAGCCTTTAAGTTACAGGTTTTTCACAAAGTTAAATTTGAATTCTGTGATTCTGCCCTCTGTTCTCGTTAGTGCAACAGAATTTAATACCTGCCTGTTTCTTCAAGATTTGTTGTCTACTTGTCATGGTTTTATGATCTTTGGTTACCAGTATTCCACATAATAACATCATGTAGTGCACTGGGAGTTAAAGCGTTAATGCTCAGGTTCTGGGTAGCTGTTCCAGAAGAGAAGAACTAAGTATCTCAAAGGACTTTGCATTCATTTATCTCCTCAGAGAGGAGATAAAAACCTGGCAAAGTCCTGGGGCCTGGCTCTCTTCCCTTCTGCCTGCTCCGACCAAACACCTTACCTCAGTATTAGAGTAAGGGTTTCAGTTTTCACTCTCATTGTGTTTATTAGCTCCAATTCCTATTATATTGTATTATAGTGTGTTATCTTGCATTCTGGTATCTTATTTAATAAATTAGTTTGTTTCTTCTCTGATCGTTGCAGCTGTCTTTTTTAGACCCATCTCTCTATCCTTTTCCCTTATTTCTTTCCAGGGCATGGATCTGCGGGTCCCTCTGTCCCGCTAGTCACGGAACCAGGCCAGTCACATAAAACGTTGACACTTCTACACCAGCAATTTGGTGGTGTAAGATTCTTTTCGGTTACCAAAGGTAAGAATAACATTTTGCTTTTGTCTTACTGCTATGGAAGTCTGTGTTCGGCTTTTCAACTGAAGTGCTAGTCTCTTTGTTCTTTTAGAGCAGAGGATAAGTGCAAGCTCTGTTTCTAAATGAAGCAGATTTGCTTGCCATTGAATTGCAAATATTTTTAATAAGGACATCGAGTGCTATTTATCTCTGTCCTTGTCATTTTTTTTGTGTGTGCATGCATTGCATTTTCCTTCTTTGCATACCTGTAACTAACATCAATAAACTGGCTTCTAGAAAGAGGTAACACTGAAACAATAAGCATGTGAAACAAGCATTTGATAGTTAATACTAACAGTTTTCAAACTGTTGAATCACACAATTCAATTCTCCTAAAATAATGAGCTTTCTTAATTCCCAGAGGAATATATTCACAGTTATATTATTAGGATTAATGCTATTTTAGAATTATTTATCAGATTGGTTTGTTAAAATAATATTTAGTACTAAGCACAGTAAATGCAAAATACCCACTGTAGTAATTGAATAGTAATATGTTTCAGCTTGTCTGAAGGTGAGGAACAAAAATTAATATGGAAGCATGTAAATATTGAAGCAAGTAGGAAAGCTCAGAATATCATAAAATGTGTTGCTTCTCTTACTGCAAATACTGACCAGCAAAGAGATACAGAAAACTATATCATTTAAACTGTTTACAGAAACATCTCAGCAAATACGTGTTCAGTGGCTTGAAGATAAGGGCTGTTGTTTTTCCAGACTTGAGCATAGGCAATTCTATTAAGAATACCATCAGAGAAAAGATATATTTAATTCATCCTTCATCACTTTTATTTGCAGTACCTATATAGAGAACAAAAACTACAGGAGATCTTAGGTCATTTAGTCCATCTGGAGAGTATTTCTGTTCACCTCCTTGCACAGTCAGGGCGTAGAAACCCATTGGCATTCTAGGTGTTCCTGAAGTGGGCTGCTTCCTAATAGATACCTATTCTGAAAATGTCATTCTTAATAATGCCCACTTCCAAAGAGTTAGTATCTGAGGGATATTTCTGATATCCAACAACCCTGAGCATATAATCTGGTAGTATATAAATTTTAGTTATACAGATTTTAGTCTTGAGTTTACAATTCAGTTTGGAGCTACAGAGAGGGACCGCAGCTAACTAAAACCAAATTTTTCCTACTGTCCTAATTTCATAGCCCCATGCTTCACAATTAGCTGATGTAGGTATGGGATAACTTTACTCGTTTATCTGAAACTATGCTAAGGTTACAACAAATTTACACTTATCTTAAACTAAGTTATTCATAGTCCTTTGTTGTCAGTGGATTGGGAAGCATAGAGGAATACCTAGTTGGTCATTAAAGGTTGTTGTGCTGGAAGCAGACAGGCATCGATTTGAATTTCTCTTCTGACAGTAACGTTATTATATGTACAGCATGAGGAAAGCCCCCAACTGCAGTTTTGCTCAGTGGTGGCTTATTTCAGTGACTGAAGCAAACCTGATTTTCCTGCCTTGCTCATTGATAGCTTGGTTGAGATTCAACTCTCAGCAACAGTTGGATGTGGTTTGAGAAAAAAGTATCCATCCTGAGACAGATATGTTATTTGGTCTGGTTTAAAACTGTTCAGTGCTTGAATATGCTTATATAAGAATTTTAATGAAAGTCCTCTGCAGGGATTACAAAGAAATAAGAATTTCTGGTTTGGGAATGAAATGTATCTTGCGGTTTTCTGTATAGATGTCAAAGATTTTTTTGGTAGTGACAGAATGGGGAGCTGCAGGGGTGGCCTTTGTGGGAGAACATAGTGATGAGAGTGGCTGGATAGAAGCTGGGCTGATAGCCAAGGCTAAGCTACTGTGCTAAGCTACCTAGAATTAAGCAGATGGTTGAACATCTCCACTACTACATAGCAGTGAGCTGAAGAACTGATCCCAGTGACCTTCATCTTGCAAGTGATGCTTCACTATGTATAAAGGAAAAGGTATCAAGAGCTGTTTCAAGACTGAGAATGAAGAGTTCAGGATGTTCTGGGGCTATGAATGAAGGAGAAATTTGTCTCCCTTATTCCCCCTGGGAGCCTATTTACTTCTTCAGCGCCTCCTGGCATTCTGTCTTACCACACAGAAGGTCCTTTTGAGTTGCATGGGTATCAGAGCTGAATCTCAGCTGATGCTCCCTTGGGTGTAATTAGTTTCTGGTGAGGTAATCTTTAACTTTTTTTTTCCCCTGCATTTCCAAGTGTAGTGGGAAAATGTCTAGAAATTGTTGTTGATGCCCCTGAAGTTCTGAGACCCTGCTGTGAACAGTGTTAGGCAGAGTACAAAATGTTGTGATTAAATATCTCACAAATAAAAGCTGTTATGCAAAATTTTCATAACATGGAAGAAATTCTATATAAAATTACATAATGGCTGTAATTTGCAAAGAGAAAGTGATAAGCAGTGGGACACAGAAGGGACAAATCAAAGTGAAAAAGGATGTGAACGTATGGTTGGAAATTCAGTTGAATACTTTAAAGGTGATGCACAACTAGAGTGTAATTACTTAAAATTATTACCCTATTTTACATGTTTAGAGGTATACTATTTTTTTCAGTTTCAGAATGAGACAATGTAGCTGTGTTGACAGATATAAGCACCTTAATCAAACCAAATATTACTGAAAGCTTTATTGAGAGCAGTAACTGAATGGCAGACCTGTGGGAGTATGCTTCATGCTGTTCAAATGCGAATTTTTACAATATGTTGCTGCTGGGCTTGCCTGGCATTCAAAGAACTTTGCAGATATCAATTTACCTGTGTAATCATATGATAATTTAGTACAATTAGCATGTAAAATACTTCAGCATCTCTATGTACTTAGCTTATAATTATAAAGCAAATACATTCTTACCAAGATGTTGCATTGCCCTGTGGTCATGTAGTGACTTTGTCTACCCTCTCATTACATGTATGTGGAAGGTGTTGAAGTGGAGGTGCTACAGAAGTTTTAACCAAAAATATTGATAAATGCAAAATAATATATTGTGGAAGGTGAAGAAGAAAGGTCAAAGAAAAGGAAGGAAGAAAAAAACTGAACGACCCATATAATCTCCTGTGTTGCAGTAAATGAAGTGTCAGCTGGAGGATGTGAGCATCAATATGGGCATTTTTTGGTGCTCCTATAAAGTCAAAAAAGCAAATGGAATCCTGATGCATCAGAGGAAAGAGAATATGGGGAAATAAGCATAGTGCATAAGCCAAAAGGAAAATATAATTCCTTTATAAAGTAAAAATGTGGTTTTAACTGGAATACTGTTTATTCTGGCAGCTACCTCCCCTGCTGCTACTGATTGAGTGGGTTTTGGAAAAGATGATGGAAATCATTTTAAGCTTCTGTGAATGAGAAATAGGCTTGCTTATTTTACATGGAAGATTAATGAAAGTGAGTGTATGTAATAAATATGATACATGGCAATTAAAAATGTAAACCCTGTACTAGCATGGCTTTCGACTGGGCTGTTTTCTGTTGAATAGAAGAGCTACCCTTCCAGCTGTAAATTGAAAGGCATGATATGTGAAAAGTAAGAGAAACTGGGAGGGCCTCAGAGTACTGTGGTGAAAACAAAATAATAACAACAAAAAGCCTCCACACACCCAACAAGACTAGGAGATTCAAATCATGTTTAATTTCTGCCTCTTAAAAGTGGAAAGAGGACCCATGTTGTCAGCCGAAAAAGGAATACTGCATAAGCAAAAGAATGAAGTTAATCACTCTTAAAGCTCCTTTGGAGCTCCAAGAACAGAAATTGTGAAACTGAACCCAATAACAAACAAGAAAAACTTAGTTGCTTTTTTAGTGAAATATCAAAGGCTGATCATATTCAGAATGCTGAAGGAAGTACTGCTCATGATGCAAGGTGCTAGGTAATGCTGCATTATATACATAATGCTACAGTCATAAGCTGTAGCCAACACCAGGAATTTAATAAAATTCAGAGGAGGTTCTGAAAAATGTTGATATAGATATTAGGTTGGGGGGTGGGAGGGGGAGAGGCAACTTGAAGAATATAAAACAAAAAACAGCAGGATTTGGAAGCATAGTTCAAGACTACTTTGGTATTTTGTACATCTATTTGTCAGAAGTCTTTAAGCTAAATGACTGCTTTCTGAACATTGAAAAGTGATTAGGTCTACCCTAACAGAGGCTGCTATCCTAGGGAGTGATGCTCAGTTGTCTGATTGAGCACAAGGTAAATGCTGAAGGACTGTGTAAAGGAAGTAGAATGCAAAACCTGTGGTGATGTCATTTGTCTAGCTTGAGGGGAGCGTACTTTGGTGTCACTTCACCCTGGAGAACTGCACCCAGGAGGAAAACTATGTAGAAAAAACATAGTCCAATGCAGAAAGTTGCCCAGGAATAGTGTTAGAGATGTGTAGTGTGAGTTATGTGGAAACAAGCCTGGCTTTAGAGGGACTGAAGGATTCCTTTGCCAGTACAGGTAAACACTGTGAAAGTCTGAGGGTTGATGCTTCTAAGACACGTCTGGTACAGGAGCAGCTGTTGCATGAAATAGACTCACCATGGGCTCAGTAGTAAATTGCCCATATTCTAGAGGCTGGTATGATACCTTTCTTTTATTTTTCCCACTGTGGGAATGTTAGAAGGCATTAATAACCTGAAGCAGTAACTCTGATCAGCAATTTCTAGAAAGATTTTGGGGGAATGTTTGGGAAAGGGAAGGTTTGTAGTTTTTCTACCCATACTTAGTGCTGGATTTCTTCATGTTGACAACATGATCCATCAGTAGAAATCTCTGGAAGAAGCTGTATCATGGATGTGAAATTTTGAGCAGAGTTGTTCTTGTTCTGCATGGAGAAGGTACACAGTTCTTTCTAGATCTCCAAGAGAAAGACACAACATTAAAAGGTAATATAAAAAGATGTTGTAATAATAAGATAGAACTAGGAAGAGAAACATGGATAGCGAGTGTATCTTATTTCTTTTCATATGCTGACAACCATCCTTTTGTGCAGCATCAGATGGACAACTGGTAGATATGCAGCTCAAATCCCATCTGTGGAGAGGTTTGCTCTCTCCTCAGAACTGTAGCTACTTATGTGTAATGTAATAATCCAAGTATGCAGCTTATTTGACCAGGGATGTTTGCTTTCTCAGTGTCCACACTTACCAGAATGCATCTAAGAACTGTATCCAGGACAAGCACATATCCACATCCTTCCAGCATGTTCCTTTACACTGTTGCATATTTTAGGATTGTATGGTACTCACTAATACTAACATACAGGTATGTCAAGTCTTAGGCACAAGGCCCAAAGGGGCTAGCAGGGCTTGTTCAGGATTATTGACTTGCCAAATAATGTACATTTGATGAAAATCCCAATACATCATTTAAGTTTAGAAAATATTTTTGTTTCAGAGTCAACTTTCAAATAGGATTTTTCACTGCTTCTAGCCATACAAGAATGTAGGCTTTTGTGATGTTTAGTGAACTTACATGGATAGAAATATTGTGGAAGGTGAACAAAGCTGACTTCTTCTACCAAGGATTCTGTATTTGAATAGGATATACAACTGACCTGTAACACTCAAATACTGTAGATGCACAAGTGAAAGAAGAATACAATCTGTTCTTTCCATGTGAATTGTCACTGCCAGTTGCTGTATGGATGATTGCCATTTCTTGGAGTATCTGAGCAAAATCTTCCTCATTGTTGTGGTCAGCTGGCTAGAAGACATTTTCAGCCACAAGCTCTCGGACATGACTAGGAGAGAGGTATTCTTCTAGGGGAAAGTGGATGTACTGATATTTGTGTAGCATGTTCAGTAGCTGTACAGGCAGAAAACCAGGGAAGAAGAAAGCTCTGTTGGAATATTTTTAATTACTGACATGTTCCATGAGCAAGACCCTATCGAACAGCATTTTGGTATCATCAGATGCTTCTTTATCCTCACCACCTCAGTGATGTTTCTTCTCACTGAAACAGTATCTTGGTGATTTCTGCTTTCATGCATCTAGTTCTCATTCTAAATGTATTTGTGCTTTGTACGTGCTCGTCTATCTAAATAGCGTAGTTGCTTTGCACAGAAGATTCTCAGGTGATACGGCTTGTATAAGAAAGGAAGCAGTCATTAGCTTTGACCATTGAAAGAACAGTGATGTTTCTTCCAGTGAATCCAGCAGCAAGCAACTTGCATACCTAGTTGAATTGTAATGGTATGTCCAGATGGAGTCTTCAATACTCGGCCTGGGCTCCTATGTTTGTTCACTACAGTCTAGAATGATTTGCTACATTTCTGTTACTTTCATTGGGTTGTTGCTTTTCAAACATTTCAGATACTACAGACTCCTTCAGTATTCCATTGATGATTCAGAGTCCATATACAAACTGACCATGTGATTTACAAGTCGAGGAGGAAAAGGATTGTGAACGATGTTCCCTAAAAAGTCTTTGACACTTTTTGATGAAAGCTTCTCCACATATGAAATGAAAAGACAACTTGCCTTTTGTTTGTTTCCATTATAATCCTGGATTCTGTTTTGAGGCAGAGCGGGTAGGAAGAATCTGTACAGATTTCAAAAGAAAATGTTTGTCTGTAAAATAAAGCATATTTTAAGCAATGGTACCTTGGATAAAGTGATAACCGTCACAAAGAAAACTGATGAATGCTTGTTTTGGAAGTTGTTCAACTTTGAAAGAAGTTGAAATAGATACACGTCAATTAAAAGGAAATCTGTAGAGTACCATACATAGCAGGAAGGCATACACATGTAATTCCTTACAAGGTTTAACTAATAATGTTTAAAGAAAGTTGTTAGATGAAATAAAATGAATAACTTTACGCATCAGTACCTCAATTTAACTCCAAAAATTTTTATGGTGTATTTGTTGACTCTTCAGGACTCTTGAGTGAGGTTTCATAGTTGTAGTCAGAAAGCTGTTTACTTGATTGTGATTTCAGACATTTGCTGACAAGGAGGCTAAATATAAATACCATAGCTTGCCAGAAGTCTTCCAACTTGTTTGTAGAATACTGAGTCTGTTGTTGCAGTCAACAGAAAACTGGAAGTAGTTTGCATTTCAGCACAGGGAAAAAAAGAGCTATTATTCTAAGTTGTGCGTATATATATATATATATATATATGTTTTTTTGCACATCAGTTAAATATCCTTATAGTAATATATACAAGCAGTAAGTTAGGAAGAAATTTGTAATTAATTAGGAGGATGTGTACAGTATACTGAAAAAAGAATCAAAGATTGGAAACAAGGATTTTCCTCAGTGTGAATCATTTGTTTCTTCTGCTTCCAACAGCTTCCAATTTTATGATTTATATCCATCACTTACTAGTAGGTAAAAAAAGAATAGTTTTTTCAGAGATTTTGTTTTGCAACTAACAGTTTTGCCTCCAAATTATGAATGCATTTGATCTATTATTTAGAAATTAAAGATAACTACAGCTCTAGTTTATATTTATGTAATGAGTTATTACTACTTCTGTCTCTCCGGTGCAACTGTGTCACCCTATCCCAGGTGCCTGCTTTTCCTGTTCCTGTGTCAAATGCCAACTATGCTCCTAGTTTGCTCTTGATTGACTGTCCCTCCTTCCTCTTTGTTCTTAGTGTAATCTCATTACTGACCTTTTACAAATGTTCTGGGGGCAATATCTTTCTGCACTGCTTTTGCTCATCCTCTTGCCACTTGTATGGGAACTGTTGAATCATGGTCTGAACCTTGGATTGATCATCTGAGGCAAGCCCTGACTCAGCCATGGGAGCACAGGTGGAGGCAGTTCAGCTGCGTGACCGGAAGGGGTGGAGCTGGGCTGCACCTCTCCTAGACACCATTTAACGGTTGAATGCCACTGAGGAAGGATCTCCTTCTGGAGATCACTCCCTTTGGAGTCTTTCTGTGAGCCTAGGACATGGGTAAGCATTTTCATTTATTTTCAATTATCCCCTTCCACCGTGATAATCCTGTAAAATACCATTCTAACCATGCCACTCTGTATATCTGTTGATTGTGCACTGCTTACATCTGATTCTCCTGTGCTCTTTTTCAGTCCTTTCAATATAATGTTGTATTTTTGCTTTTGTTAACCCTGTTGCTATGGTCTTTTCTCACTCTAGGCTATTCTTGCATAGATTCCATCAGTTTTCATCATGTCTTATGGTTCTTGTCATTCCTTTCCATTGTTCTCTCCTTTTGTTCTATTTAGTTGATAATGTTGTTTAGGTATTAAAACTGTTTGGTGTTGAAAGTCCACTGGTATGTTCCTGGGATGCTGTAGCTCAAGGAGAAATCTTGAATGCCTCATTAATTAATTGGTTTTAACTAAGAACCAACTTCCTGTGTCGTGTTTGTTAGTCAAAAGTATGTTTCCTTTGGGAATAGTGAATAGCATCTAAGGTTTTCTCCTTACTTTGCTGATTGTGAAGCAGCGTATAGAATTTAAGAGGTCAGCACTGGTTCTTAATGTTATGATTTTCAGCATAGTGAGGGGGAATTTTCTTCTTTCATTTCCTGCCATAGCAATTTGAAATTCACCCTTTTAAAAATTAAGCTGCCAGTCTTGATCTGATGACACATGAAGCCTCCTTCTGCTGTTTTGTTATTGTTTTTTTTGGATGTTTAACTGCATCCTTTCTTTTGTATACTTTCTAATAGTTCACTTTTAAAAGGAGAAAAAATCTGTAGGTTTAGGAACTCCTTGTCCTAAAGCGTAAGATAACAGAAGAAAGAGAAATAAAGAACTTGCTAGCTTTATACTTGTGAATTCTATACAAAATGTGTTTAGAGAAAAAAGTGCCAAGATTGTGAGGTATTTTTCATGTATGTGTGGACTTCCAGTTTAAAACTTTTCTACCACTAGCATAGTAAAGACTAAAATGTCATTCCACTTTTATGGGTCATAGAACAGAATAGCATCTATCCACCATGTTCCTTCTCACTAATTACAGTTCATTATCAAGCCTATGAGAAGAATTAATACCTCTTCTAATAGCTGTCTTGTGTTGAATATTGCATCACAGAATACTGAAGTTGGAAGAGCTGTTCAAGTCTACTCAGCTGCGCAAGGACTTGAACATGAAAAATTATCTTGCCATGAACATACCATCAGATAGTTTGTGGAATGGATAATGCAAGATGTTAGATGGGCTTTTAGGCAGCAAAACTGTGAAACGTGCACCAATCATGTCCAGCAATGTAAAAATCCAGTTTGCTTTTTTGGAGGATGTTGCTGAGGATGTAGTGGGATTCTGTACAGAAGAGACTTTTAGGACAAGTCAATCTAATCAAGCATTCTAATAGTACATAAAGCCGGAACACCCACTACAAAACCGTCACAACAAACCCAAGGTAACAAAGCTTGGGGAGGTATAATTAGCTCAGGTGCAGTGTGGTATGGGCAGAGCGATGCTGCGGCTGGATCTATAGGAGTGTCTTTTTCTCTCCCTTTGCTTTGTATTCACTGCAATCAATAATCTTGCCTTCTTTCCTTTTTTTTTTTTTTTTTTTTTCTTCTTCCTTCCAGTGTAAAGTTGTGTTACTTGGCGTTAGTTATGTTTCTCAAGGAAATCTTTGTACCTGTAGATGGAGCTCCATACTCGTCTTCTTCTATCACAATTGGACTACTGTTAACGAATAAGTAAATTGTAAAGGAAAATCTTCTTAGAAGACCACTTCTCAATACTATCCAAATTGTAAAATTTTACAGGAGATGCTTCGAATTTTATAACAGACTGCATTCATTTTGCAAATTAATGAGAACCGATGGGAGTTTTATGGCTAGAAAATCATGTTATTTATTTCCTTTAGTTGCTCAGTCATCTCGGTGGAAGCAATTTCTTCTGCTCAGGCATGTTTTTTGGTCTTGTAAAATTTTAAGTCCTACTTAGAAAAATGTAATAATATATATATATATATCCTTTTAAAATGCTTGCTTTGTCAGCAACATTTAGTGTATCAAAGACTTGCTTCCTGATAAAAAGGATTCTTTTTTGTCTATGAAACTGATCTGATTTTGTGTTGTGGAATGTCATAGATGCAGATGTCAGAGCCTGGATCAGCTATTCTTATGTTTAGGTTAATTATTGCTTCCTGAGGAGACAGGGAGAGCTGAAATGTTGTTATCCTGAGAGACTTTAATTTAGGACATAAAATTTTCAAAAGGTTCCTCATGTATATGTGCTTTAGATTGCCAGTGTATGCTTCTGTAGCCTTTTATCTGTTTATAATTAGAGGAAATAAAAAGAAGTCTCTCTTCCTAGTGGATGCCACTAGAATAATTGCAGTTATGCCTTCTGCATTTTCCAATCAAACTATTTTCTCCTTCAAATATGAAGAGAAAAATGCTGCAGTGGAAATTAATCCCCTCTACCTTCTGACTTAATCCATTCTTCTTCAGAAGAGTCATGTTGAAAAGTAGCTGTTAGTATGCTTGGACGAGTGAGGGTAACTCAGTGATGTTCGTAAAGGCAGACCAACAGAATAGTACAGGTATGGAATCAACGTTGTAGGTAATGTGTAGGAAGAGGCATTAGTGGCTCTTTTAATGGGTTTCTAATCTGTTTTCACGTTAATACAATAAAGACCAGTTTCTTCTGGGATAATTGTGTTTTTAAAAACAAGCTTGAAGTGTGTGGTTTTAATGCAGTCGGGGTTTTTAATGTTTTTATATATTATGGTGATATTGTCTGTTGGGTGAATTATGCTGACAAAAAAAAAAAAGGTTTTTTTCAAGGACTTATTTGGTTTAATCATTTACATATTATTTAAAGAAATATCCTCACAAAATACAGTACTATATTTTCTGGGTTGAAGGACTATTTGTATGTCAGGATTAAAGGTTATTTGGAGGGGAATGAGACTGTCCACTGGGCTTAGCAATGTGGCAAGGAAGGGCTAGCTTGAATATGAGCTAATAGCAGAAAAAGTGTAGTCAAAGAAATAATTGAGAGCTGTGATAAAGGCTAGAACACTTTTAAATGAAGGGAGAATTGAAAAGAGATTTAAAGATCCATGACATCTGAAAGGAAAAGTTTGTGTCACTGTGAAGAAAAATAGACTACCAAGTAAATTAGGTTTGTTCCATGACTTGTAGGTACTATGACTGTTAGGCATTTGGATAATAAAAAAAGAAGAATCCAAGAGAGCCAATATTGTTGATAATCATTCTAGATTTTTCTTCTATTTGAAGTAGAAAGCAGTAGGATAATTACTGTTAACTCCTTCCTGTGAGCCATTTCTGTTTATTGAGATGATAAGGTTCAGCGCCAGTGAAACTGTTATTAGTAAGAAAAAGTAAAACAACTTGAAAAACCTGATTTTATTCTGTCATGTCTATTGCCTCCATATAGGACTAAAGACTTCTGAAGGTTTAACATTTGATCAAAACACTGTGATAGTGTTTTGATGCCTACCTTGTGGATTAGGTCTCTTGAGTAAACTTTCTCAAGTGTCTGTATCTGTCCTGAAGTAGTTCAGTCCTAAAATTACAGCAACTCTGAAAGGATTTCAGAGAAACAGATCCAGATTGCTTGGAAAAACTTTAGAGCTGCCTGGAGACTGTAGAGATGACTAGCAAAATTTATGAGGGAAACTTAGGTGCTTGAAATGTTGGGAGACTGGAAAGAAGATTGAGGACTTGACTTGCAACTCTGCTAGAAAGATCATGAGAAGCTCTTGGTGTTTGAAATATTTTCTGAAAGTCACATGACATAAATTGACAATGCAGTCAGCAAAACTGTAGACTACTTTTGGAATTAGTGGTTACTTTGGTTTTGGGGGAAAAAAAAAGAGGAGGGGAAAACTTAATTTTTCTAAAGATGGATTTTTCTCTAATATGGTGAAAGCCAGGAGGAATAGTGTTTTCCAACTATCAAGTGACAGCTTGAACACAAAGCTAAAATGCAGTGTGATATTTATTTAAACAGGTGCGCATAATTAATATCTATGTACTTTTTGAATATTTTTAAAATAACAACAATACCCTGGGACCCTTATTATGTTTAGATTTGATGCCTAATAAAATGAACTATGCGAAAGTGTATTGGGAATTAACAAAAGCAGAAATTTCTATATGTGTCTGTGCAAAGTTAGAATTTTAAGGAAGAGTTTGACCAAAACAGTTCTGGTAATGACAGAGAAATTAGGAATAATGCATTTCATCTCAACTGTTTTTATCCTTTTTCTTTTTTTTTTTCTTTGGGTTCTCTTGTACTGAACTCCACTTAAATTTAAAAAATATATATGTCTACACAAACATCCTTGTATTTCTTCTCAGAAGATTATCTTCCCTTTTATACTCTCTGGACCATTTTATCTTTGCTTTTGTCTGGAGTTCAGGCTGCAAAGACATGTCAGATTTGCTTTATAGGACTGGTGTTATTCCATGAAATACACAAAAGTGTGTTCATAGATTCGCAGAACTGTTGAGATTGGCAGGACTATTTGAGTCCATCTGGCCCAACTTCTGCTCAAGCAGGGACACTCAGAGCATGTTGTCCAGGTCCATGTCCAGGCAGCTTTTGAAGGCTTCCAAGGAGGAGACTCCATAGCTTCTCTGTGCTAGTTCTCTGTCACCCACACAAAATTGCAGCCTAATGTTTACACAGAGCCGCCTGCCTTCCAATTTGTTCCCATTGCCTCTTGTTGTGGCACTGAGCACCACAGATCAGAACGTGGCTTCACCTTCTTTGTATCCTTTATTCAGGCAGTTGCATATACTGATAAGAAACCTTTGAGCCTTTTCTTCTCAGGGCTAAAATATCCCACATTTCTTGGCCTTAGGTAATGATTGTGAATAAAATTCTTTAAAACTTGGTGTATATTCAGTTCCTTTAGGTAAGTTTATAAATATATCTTTAAAATTCTGTAGTAGGAAAATAGGCTATTCTAGATTCGCCTCTACATCCTATAAAATAGGTTGTAAAATAGATTATTGGAGTTCCATTATAGGGATAGGACTCCTATTCAACATCTATGAAATTCTGAAAAACATTTCAATTTGTTTTATGCTTCACAAGAGCTGATAGTCATTTTTGCTTATTCTTTCTTGTTAAAACTCAGGGCCACAGAACATTGCTTACTAATGACAAAGGTAATTAGCACTGAAACATGTTAATGGTTGTGTGTGTTATCAGGCAATAATGTCTTCATTAATGCATGGCTATAATGTCTATAATAACTTTGTCGCTAGGTAGAAGGAATGCTTAGGGAGGAGGGAATGCTTTTTAGTACCAACTGTCCAAAGTCATTAACTGCAGAAAATGGGATATTGTCTACTTGATGGTGAAGATCTTTAAAGGCCAGACTTCAATCCTTTGAGTTCACACTTCAAACTCTGTTAGATCAGTTTCCACATTTGCAGCTCTTGGCCACTCTTCTCTCACACTAACTTAAGAGTATTTGCTTTAAAAACTATTATTGTCTATAGTACAAATCTGTTGCTGCTTTTAAAAGACTTCTGTGATCTAATACTATTCACGTGTAGAACTACTGATGAATTGCTGTTATTTTTTAATTATCCTTAACTTTTGAGAATGTTCTAGGTTTTACATTTGTAAATGTTGATTTATAAACAGTTCTGAAAATGTAAAATGGTGTTTTAGCACTGATGATTATTGATCTTGACAACTGCCTGTACTAGAACATTCAGTTTTTCGAAAAGTGAAGCAGGCTTAGATAGTTTATAATTCATAGAAACATCATCAACTCAATACTTCTCTAATGAAATATGAAATGTGTCCTCAAATCTGTTGTCTCAGCTAATAATGGAGGAATTGAATCCTACATGTTTCTCCTGCACCTTGTATAGCTGATATTTCCAGCCTTAGGCCCTATTCAGCACTTCCTTGTTTGGAGTATTGCTTACGGGTTTTATGACCCAGTAAGTACACCAGAAATTGAGATTTTTGTTAGCTTAAATTTTCTGTGGGAAAGCAATGAAATATATTCATTGCACAATCAGATGTGTTGTGATGGAGTGGAGATGTTTTTCCAGATTTGTTAACTTCCCTTACTCTAAAAACTCGTGATGATACTTAATCTACCATGGAAGTACTGTGATCCACTAAAGTATTTCATTTTAAGACAAAATATGAATTAAACCATGCTGTAACATAGAAATTCCAGTTTGACAATCCTGTTCATGACTACTAAACGTTATGTGAATAAGAATAATGAAAAGTGTCTCAGGATTAAAGTGCTTAGAACAAGTTTTAAAGGATTTCACTTAGTATGCTGTGGATAGAGTGAGAATAGCCATAAAAGTGAGAAATTAAAGAAGAAACCCAATTTGCAACAGGAATTTTGTTGGATTTGTCCTTCTGTAATTGTTGCGAAGCACCTCTCCTGCTTGACTGACTGCATAAAAAAATATGCTTCTGTCCAGCAAAAGCTATACAAGTTAAGAGATTGTTTCTGAGTTGTTCACTTTCCTAATGTTAAAGTTGTGTAGAATCTTGAAATAACTGTAGCTGAGGGATGGGGTGAGGGCTTACTCTTACATGAAATTCGCTGATGGAAATGTTTGCTGGGGATTCTTTCATCCATTTCTGTTATTCTAACCTCATAAACTAGATTTCACTGTCTTATTGGCTAATTCACAGTCAAGATTCCTTAGAATATAGTTTCCAGGATCATTAGATAACTTATGGACTGTACTTTTGTTATTGAGATCAGTGGGAAAAACCCTACTGTTACATGCAGTAGTATCAATCCATCAGGAAAAGGCTACTGTAACACAAAATGATTTAAAACAAGAGAGTCATTTAAAACAAGAGAGGCAATCTTCACTGTGTATTGAGGGCACGAATTATGCTTCCCATCCTGAAAAAATAATTATAAATAAAAATAGAAGAAAAACCAAAATATTCTTGAAACAGAACTGGGGGAAAAACTCAGTAAGTTTAAATGATTTGTCATCATTTTCTTATCTCCATGTGGATTTTTATAAATTTCTTTTACTGTGCTTGCATACTGTGTTTGACTGGAAAACAAAGATCAGTTGTATCACTTCTGTCCTTAGAACAAATAGCTATTCTGTCCTCTCAGCTTATCAAGCTGATCATTTCATTATAGAAGCTTTTCAGGCTGGTCAGGCATGACTTGTTTTTAGTGAATGCATACTGAGTACTTCTGATGATCTCCTGATTTCCAGGAGTGACATTTACTTTTCTCCAGTCTTTGGGCACTTATCCTGGTTTCCATGATTGAGCAAAGATTGAGAGTGGCCTCCCAATGACATCTTCCAGTTCACTCAGAACTTGTTTATGCATGCATCACATTATGCCCAGAGGACTTGCAAATGTCAGTTTGCTCAAGCATTCTCTGCTCTAATTTTTTTCCACCAAGGGTATACTTTCCTTGCTCCAGTCTTTTTGTCTGGTCTCTGGGACCAGAGATTCCTGGTCAGCCTTACTAATAAAGACTGAGTTAAATAAGGCATTCATTATCTCAGCCTTTTCAGTGCTGTGGGTAACCAGGTCTATTACTTCCTTCAGCAGAGGGCCTGCATTTTCCTAGTCTTCATTCTGTCACTGATGGAAGCCATTTGTGATACCTTTGATGTCCCTTGCCGTACTCAATTCCATTTGGAATTTAACTTTTCTAACTCTATCCCTGAATGCTCTGACAATCTTTCTATATTCCTCTCAGGTTACTGGTCCTTGCATCCGCCCTTTGTGTATTTTGTGTTTGACAAAAAGCAATATTTTTGACAATATTTTTTTCACCTTAGATTTCTTTTGTTCTTGGCCCTTGGTGTAGATTTGCATAACTGTTCCCTCTCTGACTAGTTTTGCCTTTTGCGAGAGTTAATTTTGCATGTCTTTACTGAGCTTCTATCAGTCATTTCTAAAATCACATATCTGGTTGAGCAACAGCTAATAGTATACTGTTTTGCACTGGGGATTGAGCAAGTAGAATTCTTCATAAAGGTTTATCAGCAAACTTTGTAGAAATAAAAATGTATGCACAGATGTCAATAAAGGAGGAAAAAGGGGATATGAGTGTAGCAAACCTAAATTGCTTTGTGGAGACCCTTAATTAACAGGGAGAGACTAATCTGTCATCCTGATAGATGTGAGGCTGCCACAGCTCAGTGTCTCCGGTTCCATCTAGTAGCAAGGCTGAGAATGCATTGTTAGTAGGCAAGCACACAAACAGAGGTATTCACTACATATATACACACAAACTTGGCCAGGCATACTTGGCACTTGCACAAATGTTGGATGATCATGAAATACTATTCCTCTATATCTCACAATGTATTGCAACTCTCTAGACAGTGACCACCTCAGCTCAAGAGGTGATCTGCAGAACTGTTCTGTGGCTTATCCTGAGTTTCATGTGGTTTTCTGGACACTGGTGTGAAACATAGCATTTGAGTTCTTGCCTGCGCTTGTTCTATTGGAGAACACACAACCACTTATGGAGAAGGACTTGACGAGCTCATTGTTCTTGCAGTGGGCCTGGACATAGCTGCAGCAGATTATTGCTTGGATCTTTCACCTGCCATTGCTTTACTGTAGCCTCTGTGGGTGTGCAAATGAGTCTATCACATAAAGCTTACATGTTCAGAAAGTTCCATGTACATATATTTTACTGTTCATCATTGGTCCTAGTCTGCATTGTGCTTGAGGAAAAACTAGCAGTTACAAATAAACTTTGCAGGCTACTGCTGAATCATTTTCTGCCTTCATGTGTAGCACAAGAAAAAGACTTTGGTATTGTGTTGATGAGAGCCTTGCTGTTTGTTAAGATGAAAGTTGGAAATTGGCGTGTGCAGTTCCACGTTATAATCACTGATGGAAATTTTCTCAGTTGACAGAGTAGAAAAAATTGACCTTCAACTCCTCTATGAGGGAAAGCCTGCTTTGCCATAATGGGCATAATTGTCAGGCTATTGACATCACTGGGAACGCTTGCATTGACTGAAAGAGAGCTTTAGCACATCTATTACGTATGTAAGAACTCTTATAATGTAATCATATAAACGGAGCTCTTGGTGGTGTATCATAGAATCACAAGGTTGGAAAGGACCTATGAGATCATCTAGTCCAACTGTTTGACTGATAGTTTAAATATATATCATAAACTTGTGTCATTTTTGGTCTTTAATAGATTTTAGTGTGCAAACTTTAGATGTCTTAATTCTGTAGAGACCTTGATGCTATTCTCAGTCAAGTCTGCAAAGCTGGTGGGCTTGTGAGTGAAGGCTGTGGAGTTCATTTTGCCAGCTTGTGGTTTTGCATTTCTCCACCATTTCTAATTTTTTTTTAATTTGTAGTCTATGTAATTTCTGTAGCATGAAAGACCTTTGAGAGCTGACACTCTAAGGTGTTTGCATAGCAAGATCTTCCAAAAAGCAAATAAAATAAAATAAAATACTGCAATTTAGAGTTGTCCTTCAGTCAACCCAATGCAAACAAGAGTGTCTTGCTCCTCCACTTCTAACGTATGGCACCTGAGGAACAGGAGAGAAATGATAACGGAAAAAACAAAGCTTTTCTTTAATAACTTAGTTACAGGCAGCAAAGCATTGCTGTACTTAGTGCACAACATACCTCTCCTACTGCTGGACTGGCTGTACATAGCAGATACCAAGGTCTGTGTTGATGTTTGGTGTTTATGGCTGAGCCATGTGCCTCTGGCAGGGAGTCATACTCAATTCCCATGATTAAGATGGATACATTTGTCAGTGAGCCTCTGAGATGAGCTGATAATGTACAGGAAAAAAGGTAGGTTTGTAGCATTAATCAAGATTAAAGGGTGTGAAATCAGGAGAAGCTTGACAATCTTGAGATGAGAAACTGGTTTAGCAGCAGATGAATACTTGCAGATAATCCTTTAATGGACAACAGGATAAGGAGACTACATGATGACATTCTCTGTGTACAACCCCTGGATTTACCAAGATTCACTTCACGTTTCACAGTTGTACAACATCTAACACTTCAGTGCCTTTGTTAGTCTACCGTACAGGTAGTCATTGGAGATTCACCTTTACTTGCAGCATGACATTTAAATATTTTTAGATGTCTTTTCAAGGTTTTTCTTGGATTCCAAATCCTCAAAACTCTTGATTTCAATATATTTTTGTAACAATGTGATTGTACTTGCTGGCTCTGCTGACATTTTAGAAAACAGTATCTGTTTTTTTCTTAGACCTTTATGCTAAAAGAGATTATTAATGCTTCCTTAATCAACTGTTCAAAGTGTGATTGCTCCTGAATAGCTCTCAAAATCTGTCTTTTTGCTATTCACTTTCATTAGTGCTTAATTAACAGAGAAGATGCAAACTGAAATCTTCAGCCCACTCAAAGATGAGATACTACTTCTCAGAAGAGGTATTCAGAACATGGTATGTGTTTTGCAAATTGAGTTTCAAAAAAAACCCTGTAAATGGAAACCAGAATTTTCTGTACGGACTAGTAATACAAATGCTCTGTGCCAAGAGGAAGAATGTTAAATGGAGCCATCACTGTAATTGGTAACCTCCACAGGATGCAGAAATAACAGTAAATGACTCTGGAAGAAAATGAATGTTTTTGGAAACAAGGATTGCCCACATAGTTACAGTCGTCTTGCTTCTGTGTCTAGTGTTCTCAGATTCTCTGCTCGGTGTGGCATAATCTGCCTAATGAGTATGTGCTTATCAAAAGATTGGATAGAACTGCTGTAAGTTCCAGCACTTAAAATCTCACTTCTGGTCAGAATTTTTGTAGTTATTTTACAGGAAGGGATGTTTTTATTGATGTGGAGATGGAGCAATAGAAAGGCCAGTTTCTGCTGTGGACAAGTGAAGAAGTAGTGATAGATTAACAGGCAAGATATATTTAGCTTTCCGAGGGGAAATATACCTATAACTGCCAAATAATTCCTTTCCCCATGCTATAGATATGTTGTTCAGTAAGCCATAAATTCCTGTCAAACTCTTTCATTTTTCAGCAGACTAAAAGGTTGATGTTTAAGGAAGTGAGCTTATTCTTGAAATATTTCCTATTATCAAACACTGAATAGTAAAAAAGAGTCTAAGAAAGATGATGTATTGAATATCTTTTTATTTGTTTTAAGGCTTTTTAAAAAAATATTGCTATAAAAGATTGTTCAGGTTAGTGTGTATTTGAATACAGGAAAAGCTCCTGAACTCTTTGCCAGCCAAGAGGAATGCAGATTTTGAAGAAAAACTGGTAAGTTTTACATTGACAGTACACAGATGGAAAGAGGTGATGGTGAATTATCTGATAATTATGAGACTTGCGCCTTTTTTTTTCCTGAACATATATTGGTAACTTGTTTTCATCCCTTCCCCCCTCCTCCCCCCCTTTTTTTTTTTTTGAAACACTAAGTAAGGTAAACATTTCATGTAGTAGTCATAGTCTTATTAACACACAGTCCGTATGAATAATGTATGCTAAGTTGAAAACATTCAGATGATTATATCAATACTATTATGCGTGTTTTTGAGATTTTAAAAATAATACAGCAATTGTTTATCAAACGCTCACGTTTGAAGTGAATACATGTTAAAACATTTTCAATATTTTCTGTAGTTTGTTAATAACAGAGCCTTAGAGAAGTCATCTTGTACTGACCTCTTTAGCTACTTGAGCCTTTACAGTGACAGTATTGCATATAATGACTGCAGGAAATATTTTCATGAAGCTGGTTAAATTTAGTAGAGGCTTATGCAGGAGAAACTTCATAGTTTTCCGAAGAGAAGATTCTATGCCCCACTTGTTCCAGGGCTTGATGCCTACTTTCTCCCTTTTTTTTTTCACAGCAGTAGTTTAAGTCATTTTCAGTAGACAGCTGTGCAGATCAGGATCAGATGTTAGTTAAAATAAACATTTGCATTTTTTACCCTCAATCTGTGCCAAGGTGATACAGAAAAATGTACACTAACAAATACTGATTTCTGAATTATTAGTTTTTATTAGTGATATTTCCATGAAGTCTTGCACATTTGATCTCTGGGAAAAAATACATGATCTCAATTTGAAAATGTGGTGGATTTGGTCCTTTACCACAGTGAGTCCCCTGCACAATTGCTTCTCTCCGCCACCCTTCCCACTCAGGGAAGAAAACAGAAGGGCAAAAGCAAGAAAAGCTTGTCGTTCAGGATTAAGACATTTTAATTAGTAAAGGCAAAACAATAGCAACAAACCAAATGAATCAAAGGCCCTACCTCCCACCAGCAGACTGATGCCTAGCTAGTCTATGAGTAACAGCTGCCTTGTAAAATCGTCCCCATCAGTTTTACTGAGTATGGTGTTAGCTGGCACGAAATATCTCTTTGGGATATGAGTTAACTGTCTTGACTGTGTCCCCTCCCAGCCTCTTGTCCAATACTAGCCTGATCACTGTGAGTAGAGATCATCATCAAGAAGGTCTCAATGCTGCCGTTCAGCAGCTGCAAAATCATTAATGTACTATTAACACCTTTGTCGGTCACAAATTTAAAATGCGGCTCTGCATAGGCTGCTATGAAGAAAGTTAATTCTGTCCTAGCCAGGGTCTGTATTGAAAACAGTGTTTTGTTGTGCAAATAAGAAAGCAAGTCTCTTGGGAAGCTCCTGAAATGTCATGAATTTGTCCATTAGAGACATGCGTGAAAACCAAAAATCTGTCTATCTTAAAAATAGCGGAGTACCTTTATTTTGAGGAAAAAAAAGGTGCAACCAAAAATTTGGTTTAGTGGAGGATTATAAGTAACTGTAAATAAAGTACTTGCTTGTGGATTGACAGAGTGGTGATTTTAGGTTTGGAAGGATAGTTTTCATTACTTTGGGTTGTACTTATTGTTAAAGGGCCTCAAACTCCTGCTGTTAGATTATCTAACTCATGATAGAATATGTTTTTGTTTGTTATAACGGAGATGGAGAAGAAAAGTTAGAAATGAAAGACAGAATTAATCAGCTGGTTATTTATGAAGATGTAGACAGATAAAAGGGAAGCAATTTTACTTGCAAGATCATAAGATGTTCTTCCTTGCTACTGTAATGGGAGAGCACTCCTGTACGTGGCAAAGAGCTTCCACTTCTGCTAAACTACACTGCTTTTCTCTAAAATGGTGTCACCAGCTCTTCCTTTCACAGAACTAATACAAGTGAAAATGTAGCTACAGTTATGGAAATATTTGCTTCTCTTTTCTTCTTAGTGTACTCTTCACCCACAGTTCTGCTTTATATAATGGCATATGGTTCATTATTCAAGGTACCTTGTCACTACAGGTAATAATAACAGCAGTGACCTCTGATATAAAAACAAATGTCTATAAGAACAAGAAAAAAACTTCAGTGTCAGTAACTGTCCCCTGAGAAACACAACTTCATTTAAAAACAAAAACAACAGTAAATTAAAAACAAACAAACAAACTGTAATAAGTTCAACAGCTGTTTGTTTGATATCATTTTTGGAACATAAGGAACAGCTGCCTCTTCAGTATAAAACAAGCCATATCAGCATCTGCTGTCCAAAGCAAATTCTTTACCGCATTCTACGTATTCATTTATTAAGAAGCTGGAGACAGATGTCCTGGGAAATTCTTAATTGTGTGCATTCTTAATGCCCTGACTTCGGTGTTATTTTGAATTTCTAAGTAGATTCAGCTACTCCTTCCCCTTGCTGTGGTGCAGACTGTGGTTCATAATAATTCTTCACAAAATTACCTCTGAAATAAGCATGCATTGTTCTCTCCAGGGATTACATGGTTCAAGCCTGTCTTGCATCATCATCTACCCTGGACAATTAATGAGCATTTGAGAAAACGTTAAGAGGTTTGAATGCATAGATGTGGACTTTCTTATCTTTTTCCTGTGTTCAGTTAATAAAATTCACATTAGATCATAGAGCCTACATGCTGAAGTAGATGTACTTTAGCTCTAAAACTCCCTTAATTTCCATTCCACCATCTGGTTGCAATGAACTAGTAGAGAATCATCTACAACAAACAGAGAAGTCTGGCTAGTACTTCTGTAGTTTCTTTAAAGTGCAAATGCTTCATACAGTTCTTGGGCACATATGGACCTTTCATGCAATGACACAAAAAATAACTTCTTCATGTTGGCATAAAGCATTCTGCAAACGTGGGTTCAGGCTCAAAATGCCCGTGCATTCAATGAAATAAAACAATATAAAGTGTCTCAGAAGTATGGAAAGATCAGATCACAAATCTTGAAAGTCATCAGCTATGTTTGTGCTGATCTTACTCCCATCACTTTCCAGCAGGTCATGAGTGCATTCACAGAGCTTGAAGTATATACCATTAAATTGTCCTCACTGGAGAGAAAAGATCTTCCTGGAAAGAGGAGAGAGCCACTTTTTTGTTCCTCATTGATCAGATAGTGTTAAAAAACTACTATTTATGTTGTCAGTCATGTGTTTCACTCCTTCATTTAAAATGCTTTTGCAAAGGCATTAGGGAGATGAATGCAATCAAGGAAGCTAGTGGCTCTGAGTCCTTTACCGTTTACCTGTGAGAAGAGTAAAAGGGAAAGAAGAAGGCAGTCAGAAATTGCGCTCTCATAGCTGCAGCTCCCTGAGCTTGGAGCTCTTATCCAACAAGCACCTGAGCAAGCCAAGAGCTTTTTCCATTGCAATTTTTCTCTTCTGCTTTACTGTGTTTTTCATCTCTCTCTCTCTAAATAGATAAAGAAGTTTATTATACATCTTATTAATTACTTTAATTATGTGTTTGCGAAGAAGCATGTGGATTTAATTGAGGCATGTTCAGATAAGATTGGCTTGTTTTGAGCCAAATATTGAATAACTGACTATGTCATGGCACATCAGATGTTTTTGTGTTTTAGTTGCTATGTTGTGGCTTTAGGAGAAAAAGAATGCTAGTAACACACCAGTGTTTAATTTTTGCTGAGTAGCACTGTACAGAGCCAAGGATGTTTCATTTTTTTCAGCTTCTCATACTGTCCTGCCAGCCAAGGAGCTGAGACAGCACAGAAGTAGGACAACTGACCTAAACAGGCCAAAGGGATATTCCACACCAATTTTCAGCATGTGAAAAAACTATAAAGCTTGAGGGAGTTGCCCAGGGTGGCTGCCACTGCTCAGTGATGTACTGGGCATTAATTGATGTTTGACCATCATTTCTTTTTGTAGAATCATGGATTCATAGAACGGCCTGGGTTGAAAAGGACCACAATGATCATTGAGTTTCAATCTCCCTGCCATGGGCAGGATCACCAACCACTAGACCAGGCTGCCCAGAGCCAAATCCAGCCTGGTCTTGAATGCTTCCAGGGATGGGGCATCCACAACCTTCTTGGGCAACCTGTTCCAGTGCATCATCGCCCTCTGCGTGAAAAACTTCCTCCTAATATCTATCCTAACCCTTCCCTGTCTCAGTTTAAAACCATTCCCCCTTGTCCTATCACTATCCACCTTTGTGAACAGTCATACTGCCTTTTGTAAGCGTATATACGTATTCATATTGTTGTTGTTTCTCTGTTCTTTTTTCTGTCTTAGTAGTAAACAGTTTGTCAGGATTTCCCCTCAAGTAGACATGCCTCTGAAGGTTATTTCTGCGCATAGATCCCTTACTGATTAACGTTAAGATGCCTTACCGATATACAGATCCTTGATAAGTAACTAATAGTTCAATTTTTCTATGTTTGTAACTTATACTGACTGTGAACTTTGCTAGCTTGGCTAAGATGGTATCTTGGAGCACATATCATCTTCTAGATGTGAACCATTGACCAAGTAAGTCTGGGACTAGGAGTGGATTCAACCACAACAGGGCTCCATACCTCTGTGGCTCAAATTGTTTAGAAAGCAAGGGAGTCTCTCTGAACCTCGTGACTGAATGTTTGAGTCTCCTGTGCATGTCTGTTTAACCCTATCCTCCATGCAGTAAATAATCAAGTGTATCTAGCCTTCTTGAATCTTGTTAAGTCACTGTTAAATCATTACATTGTATTTATGTTACATAAGTAAATATATTCCTGTTTTTCTCTTAGGAGTGAAGTGTATGGTGTAGTTGTTTCCATCTATGACAGAATATCTTATTAAAGTTACAGTTTTTATAGTTTTGTTGAAAGAACCTAAAGTACTTTGTCAAATAATAAAGCATTGAACAGGTTGAATTGCCTTATACCATTTCACGTTGTTTTATAAGACCTGATACTGGTCTTTCTATATTACAAATTTGTGAAGAAATTGGAGGAAAATTCTTATTAATCCTATGGAGTTTGCAAAGTTTACTGTTTTGTGGAGTTTACTGCTATAAAACAACAAGGTAAAATTTGCATACTCCCATTTAAACCTATATTTCTAGTATCTCCTTTTCAGTGAATTTAAGGGAGTGTTGCATAATTCAGGTATTCCATACGCTTCAAATATCTGCAGTTGCTCTGATGCTTTTTCTGTTGAATCTTGAAAACTCTTCTTCATAGGGGATTTAGAACTTTTAACATTTATTTAATGCTGCCATAATAATTTTTCTTAGGCTTTTTTTCTGGATTACTTCCCTTTCCTCCTTTTTAAAAAGTAGCAACTGAAATGCCTGTCTTCTCCTAGGAGGAAACTAACTTTTTACTTTTAGTGTTTTTGTATGTTCTGATAAGGTGGGGCAAGTCTTATGGCATTAGTTTGAAAGAAAACTCTTGGTTTTTCTAATAGCTCTTCTCTCTACTGGCTTTGCTCAAAGAGATATTTAGATAGCACTTTGACAAAGAAACCAGTTCCAATTGTTCCTGAGAATTAATTCATTAATTCCCTTTTTTTTTTTTTTTTTATTAAATATTGCTTCATGCTTGCTTGCAGATGTCAAATTTAAACACTTTGAATCATAATATGTAGAATAGAGAAGACTTTGATCGTGATCAATTCAGGTGGAGAAATTGAAATTGCCCCCGGATATACCAAAGAAATAAGATCAACAGATCATTAGACAAAATAGTAAAATACAGGTCGCTTAAATGATAATACAGCAGTCATTACATGTGTGGCAGTACACAGTATTAGAGTGACAAGTTTGGTGTAGTTAATTCTGACAGGTGATGTAACAAATCAGTTTGGATGCAGTAGTCCAGATGGGGTCTCATGGGAGCAGAGTAGAGGGGCAAAAATAATCATTTGAGACGACTCCATTTAAGCACCAGAAGGCTTAGAGAATTTTAGATGTACTTGCAAAGATTATGCTTTGATCAATTTCATCAACAATGTATCTTCTATAGAGATGACTATCTCTTAAGGAACTAAGCCTTCATATAGTTCTGTTTGGTTTCCTGTATCTTCTATAGGAATTTTACCATAGAGATCATTGTTTTGCTATGCTTGTTTACTTGGTGGTGGTGTCATTGTTATTTGCAGTGGGGTTTTGGGCATGAGTGGTGGATCATGAATTAACTTTTCAGTGGACATCATCCTAGGCTCATTTCTCAGTGTTTATTTTCTCTCCTTGTGCAATTCTTTGTGAGAATTCTTAATGTCTATCTTGATCCATCTACAATGCCTGTGCATAACAGAGATACCTTAGCTAGTATTCTCGAGATTTAAAATTCTTTGGCTCATAGTCTGTCTTAAAAAGTCTCTGCCCATCAAGTAGAATTCAGTGCATGAATGTGAAAGCTAGGGCATGCCAGTTGACACGTATCACTCAGGTAGTAGCAGACCCTTCACCCTCAACTTCAGAGGTTTGACTTTATTGCTGTTGATGACAGGAGCTCGTCTATTTGGGGGGGGGAGGGGGGGGAAGTTCATTCAGGCTCTTTAAATTCTAAAGGTTTTGTTCTATTCAAATACCTGTTTGTAAATTAGAGAACTCAGTGTTTCATTGAATTTTATAAAAGCATCAGTATGTCTGTTGCATTGGAACTGCTCTGCTTTTCTGAAGGTAAGTAGAAATGCATAATATGCCATGTACATGAACATTTACTCATACTGCATTTTATGCACTTTGCCCCTCATCATGTGGTGGTGTGGGTGGATGGTCTCTTCCACATTCACTTCATTTAACCTAAAGTGTGTTTTGCTTCAGTATGAGATCTAGCCTATCTCGTTTCCATCACATTAAATCCTGTCACTTGAATCACAAGTGACTTTTTTTGGTAAGAATTTAATATGTTCTGGTTCCAAGCAGAGCATATTCAAAGACAGTAATGTAAGCTGTTTTTTCATGCAGCTTGCACTCATCTCAACATCCATTTTGCATGTCAGTTAGCAAGTGATTTGTAATTGTATTTTTTGTATATTTTTCCATTAAGAGTGTTAGTGGCTGAAAATGACTGTGTTCCTGTTGGCACAGAATATGTTGCATGAGTAGTTTTGTACTGTAGTTCCCTACTTTAATAAAGCTTAATTTCTAGCAGATGTTTAATGCCTTTTGAGTGATACTGTATAATGTTAGTCATGTTGAAGATTTTGTGTTGTGGTGGGTTTTTTAGTTTTTGTTTTTTAGAATATGACAAACATATGTATTAGGATAGGTTGCTTTTAATATACATTGGAAAGATTTTACTTTTGGTAGTATTTAAATTGTGCAGAGCAGAACAACAGGCTTTACAGGGTAAAAGGTGAACTATTGTCTTTGCTGTTCTTAATCTGTGCTCTGTACTACTTTGATTTTTACTGAAAGTGCTTGAAAGTTTTTATCACTGTGACAATGTGCTGTTTTTCCCTTTCCCAAAATGTTTTTGCATTTTGAGCATAGTCTTGTCTGAATTAAAATGTATGTAAATTGCTCTCTGAGAAACAAAGGCAAAATTTACAAAATCTTTTGATTTTGCTGGTGAACCAAAATCCAATTATTATTTTGTCCTTGGTCGTGTATATTGACAAAATAATATGAAAAATGTTTTTTTTTCTCCTTCCTCAAACCAATAATTTGAGATTTCTATACTTCCTTTCTGAGACTTTTAACATTTACACCACAGAAGTGATAGCTTATGTATGAAGTTCTTTAAGAGTGGACACAAACTTCCTTAACAAGGCACAAGGGCTATAGATTGATATTTTAGGTGATAATGTGAGAGCTATATCCTGAGTAATCACAGAATGGCCTGGGTTGAAAAGGACCACAATGATCATCTAGTTTCAACCCCCCTGCTATGTGCAGGGTTGCCAACCACCAGACCAGGCTGCCCAGAGCCACATCCAGCCTGGCCTTGAATGCCTCCAGGGATGGGGCATCCACAGCCTCCTTGGGCAACCTGTTCCAGTGCATCACCATCCTCTGAAAATCCTCATGTTCCAGTCTCTCTGTAAGTGTTCACTGAGTATGGTTTGAAGACAGGATGATGGACTGAATTATATCTTCTCCTTCCTTAATGACTGATCTGTAAAATTCTTTGGAGGAAAGCCCATTGGATTTTTTTATATAGAAAATGTCAAATATGAAACAGTTGGACTTTTCATGGTGAAATTCCTGTTTTTAGAATGTAACTGTAAAACGTTTCAGTTGCTAAATTCTCTTCCTCTGAGGCTAAGCTCCTTTGCCAAAATTGACTAGTATATGCAATTACTTTTTCTTTGACATACAGCATGTGATTAATATACTTTTCTCTGATGTGTTATTTTATCTTTAAAGAAAAAGTCTTTCAGTTCTCATACTGTTTTTCAGTTAATCTTTCTTTCTTTCACAATTAAAGAGTAGTAAAAGTTGTGTCCTGTATTTACATATATAAAATTTTAGCCTGTGCAAATACTATTATGAGTGAAAATTAAGCGTTAGTAAATAACATTCAAAGCTAATAGAGTAGATATGTCGAGAGGGGAGATGTGTTATCTGAAGTTCTTATAAAGCATAATAAAAACTTGTTTCTAGAATCTTTGTACAGCATACTTCTCAGTTCTTAAGACTCAGTTGATTTTAAAATGAAATTTCTTCCAGATGTTCCTTAAGTTTCCCTTCTTTTTTAAAATATAAATGGAATATGTCAGACAGCTTTTTTGATGAAGTTATGTTTTTTGGAGTCTGTGGGGTGATTAGCCATTATAATTGGTGGTGCTACTGGTGCTGATGTAAGATCATGAAAAATCTAAGGTCTTCCACATCCTTCAATCCAATAAAGCCTACCTTCTCTAAGTGTGCTTATTACATACTTATGGAGGCAGTCTGCTCTTTTCAACTTGCTTTGAATTCATCTTTTAGATACATATAATGTTTCCCTCCATGTAATTGATCTTTTTGTATTTTTCTTTACTTTGAAAAAGTCATTTCCTTTCACCACAATCTACAGAAAAACTTACTTTACCAATATTCTGTTCCGTCAGTATGTACTTCCACATTAACATTAAAAATTCTGTCTGCTAAATAGAATGTAATGTATGATGAATATGATAATGACTGTGCTCCTCTATTATGTGAAGAATGGAGGTGGCCATTTGGAGACCAGTTAATCAAGGAAAGAGAAAATTTCTTGTTAGAGAATAGTTGTTTAGTTAGAGAAGGTGTATCTGTGTAAACAACTGGTGCAAGGTAAAGAGAGAAGCACTGGAGATGGTTCGATTTGGTTTATTTATGTTACAGTTTCAGTATGCCAATGTTGCATAATTCCTGGCACTGACTTCCATGTCAGATGTCTCTTCTTTGCATGATATGCATTCTTTATCTAATAGGTGATGTTGAAACAGAGTTCTGTACATCTACTGATGATTGCTTTAATCTTACAAGCATGTAAATAAATTTTTACATGCACATGTAAAGAGCAAGTGCTGTAGGACATTAGATAAGCTGTGCTACTTTTCTGATGGAAGAATTCTTTGTCTGTGGTGCAGCTGGGATCTGCCAGTGCATGACTTCAACTTTGGTTCATCCAGAAGGGGACCAGTTTTGAGCTCACTGGTGATGAGAGTAGGAGTATACTTCACGAATTCAAGGCAAATGTACCCAAAAGGGAACCAATTCTGCACTTGCTAAGGTAGACTTACTCATAGTGTCTCAGTGACAAGCAAATATAAAGCATAATTAAACTAATAATAAAACTTTCTTCTTCTTAATGCCATTTAATTGGAGTCCAATTAATGGATCCAAGTTGAAGGAGGGAAGATTTAGGTTGGTTGTTAGGGGGAAGTTCTATACAAGGAGAGTGGTTAGGCCCTGGAACGGGCTGCCCAGGGAGGTTGTGGATGCCCCGTCCTTGGATGTGTTCAAGGCCAGGTTGGACGGGGTCCTGGGCAGCCTGATCTGAATGTGTGTGTTTGGTGGCCCTGCTAGGCGGGGGGGTTGGAACTACATGATCCTTGAGGTCCCTTCCAACCTGGGTGATTCTGTGATTCTGTGATTCTGTGGAGTGAAATTTCAAAAGTCAAAGGTGAGTGCGTAAGTGCTAATAATATACTGACATTCTATCAGTCTTTCAAGAAATGGGAACACAGTGAAATTACGGTTTTAAACTATTTGGATAATAAAGGATAATTTATGGGTCCTTAGGTTGCAGTGTTTGTGCATCACTGAAAGAAAAAATTACATATATTTTTACAATTGTTGGTAGGTAAGTTTAAAAAAAAAAAAAAAAACAAAAACAAAACCAACACAACAAAGCAGTCTGTTTAAAGAAACAAAAACATTTTAATCTTAGTTCTGGATGCCTACAGGTAGGCAAATACTTGTGAACTTTTAAATGTTTGGTAAGCTTAATTCAGATATGCTATATTTATGGTGCAAAAACCGTACATTTTTTAATTAGTAAAATAATTATGCATGCCCCTTCATACCAAACATTTAGCTGTAAGGGCAGTGAGGGTATAAAAATGAAGGGATTTCAGCATGACATGCCTCTTGCATTGATTAGCTCGAAAGAAAGATGGTTATTTTGCGGTAGTAGAAGTAATTTTACTTGCAAATATGGACATGGTGTGGTTTTTTTGAGTATCATTTTGAGTATCATTTGTGGTTGCTCTTCATGTAAGATATAATCTCAGTCACTTTCTCAGTGCAGTTTTAAAAGTATAACTGAAATCAGGATTACTTACGTGATGCAGAGTTTGTGGAGGAGATTCAAATTTCAGTAACCTTGAATTATGCCTTCAGCACATAGGTTCGATTCCTCTGGCAAGCTTAGATATACTTGACACAGGATAGAACGCAAAATGTTTTCATATTGCTTGTGCAGTTCTGCAGTGGTCAATGTGTAAAATTAATTGCTACAAGGTCGAGACTATCATCACACAGGCTATCTTCTGATGAAAATGTTGAATCTCTATGGATGATTAGGGTGACTAAAGGCTTAAGATTTTTTCCTTTTTTTTTTTTTTTTTTTTAAATAGTGGTACTAATCAGTATGCTTAACATCAAACCTCTCTGCCTCTTCTATGTTTTGGAATTAAAAAGAACTCTGATGTCTGAGGCAACATAAGGAAAAAAGCAACTGATTGCAGACATTTAGTGTTAGAGTTTTTAAGTGAAATCATCGTGGACAATGCCGATTATTAGTTTATTTTTTTTGCAATAGGAAGATTAATGACATTTCTGTACCAGTTGCTGTAGTGATTTTAAGGGAGTGATATTGAAAAGAAAAAATGTTTGTTCCTTGACAGAAATTTCGGTTGACAACAGTTGACACCATCCTATCTCAGAGTTGCTGTTGATCCTGGAAGTCCATCTCTAGGATTGACAATGGCAGATACTGATCAGACATTATGTGGTTATACATGTTCTCTGGTCCTTTGTGCTCGTACTCTTTTAGGGTCTACTGCAGTATTAGACGCATTAGTGTGTGCAACCTTTCCTGGTTCCTTATTACCCACTGTGTATGGTGACTAAAATTTTATTCTGTGAACCTACTAACATTCCCTTCATATCGTCCTGTGGCAGCAACATTCTCTGCTTACTATCAAAAGTAGTACTTTTTATGTCCTTTGGGCTCTTACTGTTTTCTTGATGTGGTTCCCTCTGCCTCCTATTGCAGGATTGGGTGAATGGCTGTAAGTCTGTTGCTATTGCTACTTTGTTAACTGAAATCCTGTCCCATTCTAATTTAAGGATCCCAGCAATTTGTTAATAATTTTTTTTTTTTTTTTTTAGTCTCTGGGTTCTGCATATTTATTTAGCCTCAGCTACTGGTGCTCTGTTAATGAACATAACATGTATATTGGAGTCCAGCACTATAGGCTAAAACAGCTTTGAGGGAACAGGTCTGCTGGTACCAAATTTCAGATGTGTTTGTTATGGTGTTACTAAAATCTGAAAAGAACTAGCATTAGCATAACAATAATGTTATTTTATACATCTTAAGAAATTTTTGTGAGAAAATCTGGAAGTGTTTATATAAATATTAATGAGTACTGCTTTACAAGAACTTTAAAGGTTTCAGTAAGAAAGAGATGCATGAGACTAAATAATAAGTCCTAAAATATACTGTAGAACAAATGATGTTTTGCACTGCCTAATAATTTTTACATAAAATATTAAAAATGATTTAATTACCCTGTAGGTTAAAATTACTTCAGTCAAGGCATTGCTTTGGGATTTGAGTTTAACTATGATCTTTTGATTATACACATTAAATCTGCAGAGTAAAAGTAACTAAAATGTTATGTTCTGCATGTGGTCCCAAATATACATAGTTTTACCACTTGGTAAAACAGGAAAATGGTGACATTATTACGAAGCAGTAAGTGTAAAACCTATTTAATAAAAAATGTTACTGTACAAATAGTATTTAAAAATTCATATTGTTTCCTTTAAGAAAAGAATATTGCTTGTTTCTTGGTTTGTAAGGTACAATAACTCTAAATTGTCCAAATGTTTTGAGAATTTCTTCATGAATCTTGATTAAGTACTAACCTAAATTCAAGTTTTGCCCATGCTCAAGTGTAATCCTCAAATTTAATTGAATTTTCTTTAATAATACTTATAATATTTCTAAATCTGGAATATCTAATCTTTGTCATATTTTGTATAAAAGATATTATATGAAAAAGGAACTTACTCTCTGAATATACAGTTACTACAAACTAAGCTCTTAGTTAAGCTGTTAGAAGAACAGGCTTCTGTATAATTCCAGGAATGCTCACAAGGGATAGTGTGGAATTTCTGACATAGTTTTCCTTTATGTGCTAAAGCCAACAGGAAATTGAGTGGTAAGGTTGAGATTCACAGATACTGCTTTGTAGTACTACAGTTCTAAATAAAACTTCTAATAAAATTATTTACTGCTACTGAAATATACTCCCTATACAAAGTGTGCATTTTTACTTTTACGTTGCCCACAGATGCTACAGATTTCTCTAGCTCACCTTGTTGTTTATTATTATGCACTGCAATTTTATTCATAGATCTTCTCTGAACAATGTGTTTTTTTTTTCTTTGTAGCTCATTTCTCTACTCACTTGGAAGAAGCTTTGTGCATGTTTTTTCAGACTCTGGACAGCACAAAATAAAAATAAATTGCCTGTACTCTGGGTTATGAGAAAATACTTGTTTATCACAGTCAGTGCTAGAAGGAAAAAATTCTGCTTAACCATAGGTAATGAAGAGCTAATCCTCACCATTCTGCAGGAGAAGCCATGTGAATTTGGGGAAAAAAAAAATAGGAAATCTAGAAGGAAGAAGTCAACTCAGTTCTAAGATATGCAGTTTTAAATTTCCTTGTTGTCTCGGTGCATTAGTTGGCTTGTCACATCATATTTTCTCAGCTTCTTTGTATTATGTCACGTAATATGACAGAGACAACCCTTGTGACAAATCACACAAGCCAGTGTGTCAGCAGGGAAATAGAAAACTGACAGTTCTCTGAATAGCCCCATAAAAATGCTCAATAGAAGGCTGTAAAAACTTTCTAAAAATATAGACCTATATTTTTTATTGCTGTAAACTCTCTGAACAAATGTCAGAATACCAATATAAAGACTTAAGACAAAAGCTGAAAAAATCTTGCATAATAGGAGCTCCAGCTAATATGTAGAAAAGGCTTAGTTTGGGATGGCAGATGGGATACATCTGCAGCTTTCTGCTCTGCCCCTACTGCATGGATGTCTGTGTGGTTCATTCCCCGCCCCTGAACTGTAATTTCAGTTTTGAAGTGTAACACTGGAAATTGCAGTTACTCAGTGGTAGCTCATGAGTAGCTTCTGTCTGAAGAGATCCGACTAATGCCTGCCAGTTGTATTAATACAAGTAACTCCTACTTGTCCTCATGCAGAATTGGACTGAGGTAGATCCTTTCCCCCAGTCCTATCCCACTTGCTGTCTTTGCACTAAATAGTTAGGAAGTGCCTACATTCTTTTTTCTGTTTGAGATGATGATGTTTGTGTGCATGTACTCATTATTTGTATTCTTTCATGCTTTGTAGTTTTGATTTCTGAGACTCATCTTTCTCCTTTTTAGATTTCTAATTAGCAAATGTCTCTAATTTGGATGGGGAGTGGGAGGAAAGTGGTTTGACAGAATATTCTGTGTTGTGTCTTAGGTTGCGCAACCTGCAGCTGTTATTAAAAGAGAAAGCAATTAGAAATAGAGTTCCACATCTTGAAAATGTATCCTATATTATTTTTAGGCCATGATATATTTTCACAATCTGTTAAATCTACCTCTGTCATTCTTTCTGAAATTACGTGGACAGTCACAGATTTAGAAGTTTTGAGGGAATTCCTGTTGTCCTGAAATTAAGAAGAGAATTGATAGGCAACTGTAATCAGTAAATGTTTACATGCGTAATGTGTTCTGTTTAATGTTTCAGTGGCTCCTTTCAAGTAATGTTAGGAAAAAAGTATTTTGGTATGGTTGATGCTAAAGTCATGTACAGATACAGGACTCAGAAACTGGTATACAATTGATTTCATTTCTTTCTTGTAGCTTTAAAATTTAAAGGAAGTTGGAATATTGATTAGCATTCATTGTGTTTTAAAAATGCAATAATATTTCTCTGTGATACAATTACTTCTGCTGGTTTGTGTTTTCCATGTTTCTGGACAGCTAAAGCAGCAGCATTACTTAGAAAACTTTACGGTTAATTTAGAAAACTCATTGGTATACTTCCATTTCTTTTCCATTATTATTTATAATAAATAAAAGATATCATAGTAACTCCATCTCTCAATGCTGTGACTACTGTTTTCTAAAACAAAAATATTACTGTGGTTGAGATGTTACTGGAACTATAAATGATACGCAAGTCCTCTTCTAGAAGTTATGATAGCTAAGCTAGTCAGCATTTCTATCACTGCTGTTACAAAGCAGTCATATCTGGCAGAGGGTTATAATGGACAATAGGAAGTGGTATCTTAAGCTCTTGGAGTTAGATATATGTACCTGTGTCTGTGTGGAGTTCAGTTTAAACACATTTGTGTATAGATATGCAAAAGGTTTGTTACTGTTTTAGTCACTTTGATTTTGTCTACTTCTACACATGAATACCACCTGCATCTTTATTCTGCACTGAGTGATGTAGTGTTGAAGATGAGATATGGTGCAAATTTCTTTCTGTATCTCAGTAGTTAAAACCTGAAAGCAAATAATATGATATATTTTAATAAGATGGATTAAAGAGAGGAATATAGTAAAAATTGCTGGGAGCCCCAGTTCCTTGCAGCACTGTATGGACACTGGATAAATTTTTCAACAGCATGCTGAGCAGACCCTATTTAAGAAGCTCATCCTCCCTCACATATGGCTGTACCGTTTGTTGTGTGCAACAAACAGAAATATATATTTTTGACTGACAGATTGGAATGTTCTCTCTTAACACCCACCAGTGCATGGCATAAACTGGCACAGTGAATTCTGTCAGATTCTCTTAAAGCAGCTAACGTATAGGGTTGTCAAGCCTTATAGATAAGGATGAGTATACTATACTAAGGGCTACTGAATGTCAGTTATTCTTCGAAGTCTTCTGAAGGGTTCTCAGTACAGTTCCATAGTGTATGTCAGCTACTGGCCTTTGAAATGATGTTTTAACTAGAGTACATTGAGGAGGAGGGGCTGAAATTCTAGAGGAAAGGGGTAAATCAAAATTTCCTGAGTCCTTCATGAGTGCTCACTTGTAAATTTAAAAATATTGTAGTTATGTGTTTATGTCTACTGTAATGCATCTGGATGACATGAAAAGAAATATCTGATGGAAACAGCTCGTTCTTTGGTCAGATAGCTGCAAAAATATTAGAGAAGTATTTCTGTGTTATAATTTAATTTCTGTGACTATATAATCCATTTAATTTACTCATACTGATTCTGAAATAGGAAATCAATTTGTTAAATGACTCTTGCTGTTGCCATCAATATTTAAATGTTTTGGAGAACTCGAAAAATAAGCTCCTGTTTTGCACTTAGGAATGTTTCCTGCTCTGGAAGGAGACTGCTTAGGCAGTCCTATGGAGTTTGTTACTGACTTATTTTCTTTTGGAAGATAGTGTGGTCTGGACAGAGTCAAATTCTACACCTTTGCAGAGGGAACTTCAGTAAGGTGTTAAGTGCAATGCAGACACTGAAACTGCTCAATTTATTTTGAGGAAGAAAAATCAGTTACTGTAATCTCTTGTAGATTGCAAACTGCTAAACTTCGGTTATCTCTGTGTTGAGACCAGCAGTTTGACCAAAAACATCCATCAGAACAACATCTGCTATTAACTTCTTTATTGCCATTAGTGATCCCATATCTATCTTCTATCAGAAAAAGAAATAGTGTCTGAAATTGCAATTTCCCTTCATGCCTGTGATTTGGTGTTTCATTTATGTAAAATAGCAATGTATAACCTCTCTAAATCTGTTTAATCTTGTTTTTTTTTTCTTGCTAGTATTTGTAAATTCCTGTATGTAAAAAGACTGCTTACAAGTTTATAAAAAGTGGTGTAAGCATTAGTTAAGATAACCTTATTCTTCTTCATTTTGGTTACTTGATGTATAACATGGCTAATGGTCTTTAAATTTTAGGCAAGTGTTGCACAAAAGCGTGGATGTTTCAGGAATCCCTTCTATCAGGCACATTACTTCTTGACCTTTTATATTTCTCTTCTGCAGTCTAACTAACTGCAGTTCTGTGGACTTCACCTTTACCTGAATCTTTAATTTGTCCAAGTCAATTTCAAAGTCTCTAATAGCACCTGCCATTTGAAGTTTATGACAGTCTAATGCTTGTTCTCCACAGTGATATTATATCCCCTCACTCTTAGTCATTCAACTGTACAGACATAAACTCTGCCATAAAAATGCTTTCTAGCCAGGAGTTCAGTGCTATGCTATATATTAGTGTATGCTGCAGTATTTACATAGCACTCTGCAGTTCCATATAATTCTGTCAAGTGTGGTATGTCAATACAGTTACACAATTGTAACTAGGATTCTCCTAATTTGTTTTTCATGAATTTCTTTCTGATGTGGTTTGCTAGGATCTGTGACACAATTAATTTCACCCCAAAGTTGTGTTGCTTATTCATTCCTACTTGATTTCAATACTCATTTTCTTACATAGTTCATTACTGTTTTCAGTTTTCCACTTCTTACAAGAATAACTTTACTATAGCTATGTTAAGCATATTTGATATGTAACAATGTGTTAAATTCACTTTCTTTTTTATCTTGTGCAATGGGGCATTGTCTCTGGTGGGGATATAGTAACAGAAAACCATCAATGAAAAGCACCTTCACATTTACTGTGTTTCCATACAGTTTTACAGAATGTGCAAACACTAAAACAGAACAACAACAAAAAACTAGAAAAACAGAACTGTCCTTTTTGTAATTTAGTACTTCTGTAAAAGTGTATGAAAGATTCTTGTCTGGCAATTTCAACAGTAACATCAGTTGACTGAAACCTTAATCCAGTTTTGAGGCTCAGAGAAAGGATTTGTTAATTGAAAAGTGTCTCAGTAAAGTATGTATTTATTTTTTCAGTATTTGAGACTCTCCTTAACTGTTGATGCATGGATGTGTAATGATGTAGTTTTTATATGTAACATCTGTAGATTGTGTGCTCTGTAGTTCATACTCCTGATCTTCAAGTGTATGAACCACACCAAGTTAGGTGTATTTAAGATCTCACACATGGATATTGTTTGAAATAGAAGCATACTTAAAAGTGCTGTTACATACGAAACTTTATTTAGAAAGCATCTTGTTGTGATTCCTGGCATCCTTCCCCACTTCCATGAGTATTTTTACAGGCTTGCAGTTTTTTGAGGTTATACTGTCTATTAAACCCCTTGACTGATTTAGAAGTTTATTTCCCATTTGGCTTGTCTGTGTTCTGCTTACAAACTTTTCTGACAGAAGCATGTGCCTTGTTGCACTTTGCCGTTTTGTGCTTTACTTGCTTTTTCACTTTGACAACTGTGTTCATGTTGAGAACACAGTAGTATATTTACTTTTTAATAATCATGAACAATTGAACATACCCATTGAGTTTATATTCTGCTTTCCCATAATAAAACGTGTAAGGGGAAAAAAAATACTGCTGAATTTATTGTGGTTTAATAGTTATGTTTGAAGTCAAAATTGAAGAACTTTTGTACTCAATCTTCTGTTTATTCACTTATGTATTTGTTTGCCAAAGTGCATGAAGATCTCCCTTTGAAGTATTTCATGACAGTTGAAGTTGGATGTGTCCAATCCCACTCGTTTCTGCATATCTGCGATAACAAATATCATGAAAATTTTGCATAACCTTTGTATCATTAGTGATTTCAAGTTTTCTGATAACTCTCATTAAATATATTGAGGAAATTACATCCGTGAACATGCATGGACTAAAAAAGAATGATCATACTGATTTTTTTTTTTTTTAAATTTTTAAATTAAGTTTATTTTGATGCATTGCGTTGCACAGATATCAGCAGGAATAACAAGAATCTTATCAACCTAACACCGGTTTGGTACAGGTTGGTGAAGTTGTACATCAGAGTTGGCTGAAAAATAGAAGCTTTTTTAAGATTCGAATCTTTTCTAGTCAGCAGTGGAGTGAAAATGTATCTATGCATAGTTTCATGATTAGGTGAAATGCTAAAATCTCAACTGTCCCTCTTTCCCCACCTCCTGCTGCCTACCTCCACCTCTCTGTACAGTATTTTCTTTTTTGTACTCTTGGTTTGAAAATCTGTCCCACTGTAAATAATTTTTGGGAGGATTTGACCAAAAAGTTTTCAACAGCTGTAATGGAGAATGCTTTACCTTTGTGACAAAACTAACAAGATGAAATGAGGGTGATACTGCAGTGGCACATAATACATGATTGGCTGTTGATTGCATGTAGATTTTTCTGTATGTTTTTTTTTTCAATATTTCTGTTTCTAAACTATGTTTCTAGGCTCATGTGAGAAGGAATTTAGAAAGCAAGGGGGGCCTCTCTGAAACTCACGACTCAAAGGGAGGACCTCCTGGATGAGTTTGTTAATTCTACCCTCTGTGCAGAAAATACAAGTGTACCTTGCCACCTCTAACAGTATTAAATTGCTGCCTTATTTATGGTTGATCTTTGTTAAATAACTATATTCTATCAATAAATATATATTCTTCTCTCTTATGAGTGAAGTGTGTAGTAGCCATCTGTGATAGGACTTTAACAGAACAGGAGAGAAATCTGGAATAAAGCTAAAAAAAAAAAAAGGTTTTAGTCTTTTGGCTTAAAAAAGGAAAAATAAGGAAAAATAGAAACTAGTGGGATTAGATAAAGACAAAACAGACATGCCTTTGAGGTATCATAGTTTGAATCAATGAAATGATATGAAATCTTTAAGATTTTTAGTTGTCTTTTTCTTGTTCTCACATCTTTGTTAATGCTACAACTTATTTTCTGCTGGCACTGCCTTTACACAGCTTGCATATCTTGCATATCTGAGCTGTGTCCCAAGCAACAAAGTCTGTTTAGGTATCTGGCCCTGATTAAAAAGGCCTTAGTCTTTTTATATATATTGCCTTATTTTATATTTTCACAGTTTTGAACTTGTACTGCACATTCCCGCATCAAGTGCCCTGTCTGGTTCCTTTATAGTCACAGAAATTGGAGAACAAAGCCTGCTCCTCTGCTGGACTTAGTTCTGAGTTGGGAAAGAGTACTCATTATGATAGGGTGGTGTGGTTTTTTTTCCCCAGTGTTAATTCTGCAGAGGCCTGAGTATTGAAAAACATCTGTAACTTGCATTAGAAAAAGAAGAACATATTTCCTTGTTTATTATTTATGTAGTATGATTATGTAGTATGCAGTATTATTTCGATGATGGCTGCATATTTTTAAATTTTCCACAAATATATTCTCAGTATGTGATTCTGAGAAACACAGAAGAAAATCCACATCTTTATAATTATAAAAAGTTATTTATCATTATTTTTAATATGTTCTGAGCTGTTAATAGTTATTTCTCAGGGAAAGCTGCTGTTATAAATGCTCTGGTTTAGAAGCTGATTTTTCTATGACATCCCCCTTAGGCAGTATGATAGTTTATTGCTATCTGCATCTGGCATGTCTAAATCGGTGTTAGAAGATGGATCAGAACTGGTTCTTTAAAAATATTTCAGATCCCAAGGAGCAAACAGTTTTCTCTCTGGTGTCAACATTATCTTAGTGCTTTGAGATTATTTTGATTATTTTTATGCAAAATTTATACTTCTTGCCTTATAAAAATATTATTTAGACAAAGTGAAGTTCAATAAGAAAAAAAATTACAATGTTTTGTTGATTCTGACAAAGCATGATTTCTGTGTTTGTAATATTGATGTATGTCCTGCTGCTTTCAATTGAATCTCTGTACCATGCAGAATCAACTCACCCTTTGCAAAGAAGCTTGTTTTCAATGCTTATTTTAATGGGAAGCAAATGATGAATGGAGGGGCATCAGGTATTTGTGTGAAGCATGTCTTGTCTTCTAACTGTAGCTGCTTTTAAAGAATAGAGGGTGGTCTTGGCAAAGCAGGAGACTGCCAACACAAGTCTTTTGGAGAATGGAGTGTTTACTTCTATTTTAGATCAGACAAGGGAAAGGTAGATTAAAGACATGTATTCTAGACACACAGATTTAATCTGAACTTCTTTGTAAAACATTCTGTAGATGGAAAATGTACTCCAATTCTTTGAAAAAACAAAGCAAAAAGCAAATGAAGTGCAAGCATGTTTGTCAGAATCTACAGCTTTAGTTCTCGTACTATATTTACCAGCCTGAGTACAGCTGGCTGTCTTGGAGGCAGAGCTGTGCAGAGAGCAAGGTGAGCTGTTTTGAGTAAGCAAGAAAACGGTTGGGAAGCTTGTTGCCTTGCTTGATGACTTGATGTTTGCTATCACGCCCTGGAAAACTTTATTTTTGAAGTTAAGTACTCTTTGTGCTTCTGCGTTTCATGTTACTGCTCCACATTCTTCTGTTCGAACAGTTAAGACTGATCTTAAGTATCCAAACTGGTGTCAGGCATGAAAAGAACTGTATTTCCTAATATTTACTCTTCAGTTACTACTTTGAGGTAGAACTGCTCTTTAAAAGTTTACTTTGTTCTGGCATCAGCTTTGAGACAGGAAGCTACTACCTCAGCCTGTTAGCAAAGGAGAACATGCAATACATGTAAAGCACTCTAGCTTGAGAAGTGAACAGCATACGAATTGGTTTGCCTTTGTCTGCATGCTGTATTGAGCTACCTGCCAGAGTATTGCCGATAACATTTCACTGCTTTACTTTTGAATAGAAGCTCCTGTAATTGCACGTACAGATGATGAAAAAAGATCTAGAAATGTAGATTCAATTGTGTACGGAGTGAATTCTGAGCATGTGAACAGCCAGTAGTTCTTTCAGAGTCGTGCTTGATTTTCATACAAACACTAGAAGAATATGAGAAAAGAAAGGAAAGAGAAGATGGAGGATAGACATGGGAGGTTGAAATGGCCATATTCAGTGTGAAGGTTTAAAAGCAAAGGTTGAAAAAACAGCTTCAAAACACTTTCTGCCTCACAAAGATATTTTTCAGTCATCAAATACCTGTTCTGAATATTCTTCCAAGTTCTGTGAATTGTGTTACCTTTTTAAGATTTCAGGAAGGGGTGGGGACAAAAGCCATAGCCATACATTGTCTGATACTTTCTTACTTGTGGAAAAACACACTGCAACCATCCATTCTTATGGAAATGGTTGTTGAGTGTTTTCCCTAACTGCTAACTTTTTGTTGTTGTTGTTTTTCCCTCCCTTTAAGGCAGCAGTTTGGAATGAAAACCAAATGCTGATTTGCCAGTTTGCCCCGAGGATATTTAGAGATACTAGCTGACCCTCAGCATAGGTACCGTTTAGGATCCTGCCTACAAACTGTGGGTGATGTGGTTCTGTTTCTGTGGGAGTGAATATAAGTGTGTCCCACTCCTAGTTTAGAGAGCAAGGTTCAACCTATTCAATGTAAATGATGTTTTTCCTCTCTAGGACAGAAATTTCAGACACGAATTTGAAATTGAATTTCCCTACAAGAACAGTGGTCAGACATGAAAGCCAGCTTTTAGAACAGGAAGGAAAGTTCATAACAAGGATAGGGGGAAGCTTTTCCCAATACCTTCAAAACTTCTGAACTCCCGATATGAGACATCAAGAAGCTGCTGGATGCATTTTGTTGAGGTTCAAACAAAATGGACAAAATCTCCATTTATCTTCAGTAAACTCAGGATGTGTTCAAAAAATGGAGCTATCTCTTGTTATAGGACTTCTCAGCAGTTTAATTAGTTATAGAAAAAGCAAGTGGTTAGACTGGACAAATGACAAAATGACCATGAATAGGGGATTGTTATTAACAGCACATCAGAAAAGTGTTTTATCTTAAATTTTTAATCTTTTTTTTTCTCCTTAAGAAATAAAGACAAACATTCACCCAAACAAAATAACAAATAAATCTCTCAGCAGGGAAGACCAGAAGAGAAAATCCTTTACTTCACCCTTAGAAAGCCTCTGTATATTATACTAGATGGTATTTATTTGCACTGACAGTGCAGATACTGAGCTCCAGAGAAACAGTAGTAAATAAAAACAATAATCAGTGAACTGCAAAGGAGTCCTTTTTCTTTGTTTATTTGAAGCAATATTCACATGAATAAATTATATTTGAAAAAAAAACCCTAAATGTATGCTGTGCTTCAGACAGTAGTTACAACTGAATCTTTAGACTAATGGATGAATGTTATCTTGACTGTACAGAAGAATGAAAGAGGTACTTCAGTAAAGTATTCAAGAAGTGTTTTTTGAATGTACAAAATGGATCCCTGTGGAGAATGAGATGAAGAGAAATCAGACTGATTATGCTGAAACCAGCGCAACAAAAAAGGATGCTTGAAAGGACAAGTGGTAAGTGCTTGAGAAAGTCTGCGTGCATCAACACTTGTATGTTAAACCAGTGAAAGCCTAATGTCAAGAGCTAAGGGTGACTGAAATCATATCCTTTTTACTCTCTCAAGGGTTCCCGAGTCACTTGTGAGAAAGGCGTTTTGCTAGAGTGAAGCTGTAATCAGTTGTTCTTAAGGCTAGGTCTGGGCTTCTTTGCTGTTATTTCTGATGTTGCTTACACACAAATGCTAACATCATAGAGCTGGAATTAGATTTTCTTCCTCGGTATCATTGCTGTGCTTAGCTTGCTGCACCTGGCTTGGCTGTTTCTCTAACGTGTCTCTGGATTCTGGATTTAGAATTTGAAATAAATTAAATAACTTGCATTAAGCACGTGGTTTCAGCAAGCCAAAATATTACAGGCATTAATTCTCCAGCATTTCTGTGATTTTTAAAAAGGCTTGAAATGAGCAAATGACTATAAATAAGCAATGCATATTATAAGCAACTTTACAAGCCATATGCTTGATTTTTTCGACCAAAAGTTAGAGCAGCTCTTCCAAGTCATTCCCTGTTTCCTCTAGGACAAAATACTAATCAAATATTAAAAATATTTAATTAATCCTGTAAGGGTAGCATTTTGCTGTTAAAGGATTACATTCAATAATACACTAGTATTCCATAGTGTCCTGTTTTAGCATTCTTAGGATTACAAAAATGAGGGGACAGAGCCCATATATTTTATGTATGCGTGTGACTGAAAATATGTGTATTTTCCTTGGAAAGCATGTTTCTAAAGTTTGCATTTCTTGTCTATCACTGCATGCAGACCTGTCCTCTCCTATTCTTTCTTTCTATAGCTTGTTGCTGTTGTTCTCTCCTTATGTCCTTGATGCAAACTTAGGAAATAAGATTTAAAAAGGGAACTCTTTCTTCTTTCATTAAGATCCCTTTAGTTTACTTCTTCTTTCATTAAGATCCCTTTAGTTTACTTCATTAACTGCTTGAAAGGGACCTTTTCCTTCAGCTGACTTGGTTTTTTTTTTCCATAAAGGGGTTTTCACTCTTTGCAAAGGCTTTTTTCTTCTTCTGTCACATCTGGCTTCTGTGGCTGCTAGCTTCAGAACTGGACTGAGGCACTTCAAAATCTGGAGTTTCCGATAGCCCTTTGCTTCATGTGGTCTCTTTTCATCCACTGCTGTGTGGGCTAGTAGACTGTCTTCCAGTCTACTGGCAGTAAGTTTGCCCTCTCTTACCTTGATCTCTACTTAGTTTAGTGTTTTGTTATTTGATTAAATACAGTGTGTGGGTATTTGTTGTAATGAGTTATGTATTAACTGAGATGAGTTACAGTTTTTGTTTTAAGAAAGTGCAAGGAGAAAGAGGCCTCAAGTGAAACGTGTCAGTCTTGTGTATGTTAGTCTGGAGAAAATTTCTTTGAGAATTAAAGAGTTCTGGCTCACTTGTCTATCATAAATGGTCTTTTGTGGGTTTTTTCCCTTTGCTGCTAACCCAGGATGAACTCAGGTTGATGACATACGCATTGTTCTTTGCTGTGTGATTTGACAAATAAATGCAAGTCTATTTTCAGCTCAAGATCAGGTCAGCTGTGCTTCTGTGTAACCATGGTGAGTGTTGAAATGCTACAAGGATGGGGTTTCACCATTCTCTCTGGTGGACCTGTGTGGAATGTGTGTGTACACAGCACTGGAAAAAGCAGCAGAGATCAAATCACTGTGAATAGGAGGGCTGAAATATCTTAACAGATCTGGGATTTATTGCTGCTATAGTCACTGGTTCTAAAAACTGTTATCTTTGCAGTGGCACAGCACAACTTTAATTCACAAGCTTTTTCCTGTGAAAAATAAACTAGGAACAAACTGCAGTGTTTTATCTCAGTTGTTTTTGGGATGTGTAATAGCTTTTCCTTTTATAACATGCAGCAGTTTTACTTATTTATTTTTGCAGTTGTTAGGTAGCTAATTATAATCCTTTTGTTTGCTTTTATCGGTGTTTCTCAGTCACTTGTCCTTCAAACAACATAATTGTCCTTGCATGTATCTGCTTCATCCAGTTTATCAGCATCTCTCTTGATAAACATGTATTTCCACAGTCATTCAGTGAGCTCTGGATAATCTTTGTAGCCAGCATGTTTGGAAACAAAATCCAGCATTCCTCCTTGTTCAAATGAAGCAAAGTTACAGGAATTAATTACTATACCTGACTACAGTGTCTCATCCAAATTGAAGATGCTAAGCACTCCTGTCTCTGAAAACAAACAAAAATCCACACAGCTAAGGCACAGAGTGGGAATTAAAACTGGAAAAATCTGGATGCTGAGAAAATTGAGAGCAGCCAAGTGTCATAATAAATCATGACAAATCATGATAAAATTATCTGTCTCACTGCTGTAAGCAATGTAAGGGGGATTTTATAATTGTTTTGTCAAGACAACCTGATTGTGGACAAAGACTCATGCAACAGCTGTTGTAAATGTACAGCACAAAACAAGAAAGCATTCTCTGACTGCAGTAGAACTACAAATGTACATGCAAATGTGTATGCAATCTGAGAAACTGATTGCAACTATCAGTGGGGATTTCTGTGAACATCTGATCACATGGGCAGTGTAACAAAACACATTGGGCACAGATAGGAAGTAGAAAGTCCAAACCCTAACTCATAGGATGAAAAATCTCGTCACCAAAAGATAGGTTTAACTTTTCCTTTTTTTTTTTTTTTTTTTTTTCCTTGAGAGCTGGCTGGTAGAAGTGAAGGCAAGCCACTTTAGAAGGAGCAGAACTAACATCTCCAGGTTTCATATGGATTTGTCTCTCATCCCGTATGCTTTCTTCCTTTTCTCCACTGCTACCTGTATGTTTTGCAGAGTTAAAACAGTAGCGCATATGTATAGTTAGAAAATAACCATAGTATGCTGATTTACTGGCTGAGTGTTACCACTAGATTACATAACAGTCTGAGTTGTAAGTTTTTGTTTAATGATCTACTCAGCCAAGTATTAATGTAACTTGTAGAATTTAATTTAAGGCAATCCTCCATGTCAGACTCAATTGAATGTGGTTAATATGTTTAAAAATTGGAAGGGAGAGCAGTGTCACATCAGAAAGTCCATTTGACTGAGGGAACAGAGCATCTTACAAGGGATGCTTACAGGGAGGTGTACTCTTCCACATTAAAACTGCAGCATAAGGTCTCTGGGCATTATTAGCACCAGTGTTATCTTATGTTTCATGGCTGGGCAGCAGAGGAGTGGTCTGACAAAATGGTGTCTTACATGGAAGTGTATATAAAGCAAAGGTGTGTCACTGAATTCCTCTGTGGAAAAAATGGCTTCTCCTTACATTCATCAACACTTGCTGAAGGTTTATGGAGACCTAGCAGTGGATGTGAGCACAGTGAGGAGGAGTGTTTCAGCAGTATTGAAGTGATGTGAAAGAACAGCTTTTTCAGCTGTAGGCTGGGTCATGTAAACTCTCTTAGGCTTTATGATTGAAATGTATGTATTCTTGTAATAGAGGATAGATTAGAAAACCAGAGTAACCTCCAGTTTACAATGGTTTATGCGTTCTTTGAAATTGCACAAGTGAAGTTGAAACAAAAAACTGTGCTCCCCTCACCCCTCCCCAACTAAAGATCTTTTCTGTAAGAAATAGTATGTAAGCTCTAAGTCTGCTTTCGTAATAGATTTGAGTTTCTTATATTTCTATAATATGCAGTTTATTCAAATTATCCATCATAATGCTCTATAATTTGTTGTGGATGTGATGCAAGCTGCCTACAAAAATTTCAAACTAACTTTCAGAGTTGCTGTTTTGGCTTTTTTAAGAAATTATTTTTCTTAATGCATCTTATTCTGATTTTCTTGGCTTAGTTTTTATTAATTTTTTTTTGTTGTTGTTACAATTTAAGCATTTTGTGCAGTCTTTGTGAAAGCAGTATAATCAATTCAGTATAACATTAAAATAATTCAGTGTATAATGAACTTCAGGTTTTTCAATACTTGCCTTTGATATGATGTACAGAGTTATTTCCCTTATGAATTTCAATAAGTTAAAGCTCTTCAGTGCTTAATGAAATGTTAATGAAACAATGGTTTATCACACTAGCAGTATTTTCTACCATCTCCGTCTTTAAAGCAAGTGGCAAATTAGTGCCTGTGACTTCTGTGTTTCTTAACTATATTTATGGAGTATAAGCAATAAATACAAGTTCCACCTAACTGCTTTAATGTTTACTAGTTGATGATTGTTCTTTTTATAAATATTGAACAGTCCTATTCATTCAGTAATCAATATTCAAAATACTGAGCAATATTCTTTTTTAGAATTTTTTTTCACTTCCTTTTAAATGCTCACATTCTTTTAAATTTAGACTCCCAGAATCATAGAATCATAGAATGTCCTAAATTGAAAGGGACCCATAAGGATCATAGTCCAGCTCTTCCTGTTTCATATCATTTTAAAAAGGCAAGATATTGAAATTAGGTTCACCACATGCTCAGTGTGTTCTCTTGTTGTTTATCTGTTTTCCTGCTTAAATATCTAATTTCTGGATTTAAAACAAAACCCAAATCTACAGATGTTACAAACAACAACAACAACAAAAGTAGATTAGAACATGACTTCATTTTTTATTTTTTATTTTTTTATTTTTTATTTTATTTTGTTTTATTTTTTTGGTGATATGAGATATTTGAGGGACCTTTCTTTTCTTTCCAAAGCCCCGTAATGTTTGAAAGGTGCAGGAATGTCAGAAAGTATGAAAAAGGAGGAATGAAATGCAAAACTCAGCTTACAAGAAGACAAGTGGCTTATATGAATTGATTTGTTGGAAAGATTTAGAATGGCCTTCCTAGGTAGCATAATTTTTGTAAAACCTTATTTTTTGCATCTTGTTTCTTCTTCCTGAGGTGTTTTCTTCAGTGCTTTAGCACAAATCAAGTCATGCATGTTTTTCACATTAAAAAAACTAAAAATCGTAAGTTAAAAAAGAAAAATGAAACAAACTAGAACGTGAGAAGAACACAGTAGATGGAGAATTCAAGTTGATACGAACTTCAGAAATTCCAATACAACTTCTGAAATTCACTGGAAAAACTCTTCTCCCATGCTGCCTCTCCTTTTTTTTCTTCTTGCACTGTCTGTCATCCAAGCTTCTTCTGTACAGCTACATTTGATAAGAGAGTAGGTCCATTCTTTTGGCACAGGAGAAGATTAATTTTTTCATTGCCTAAAGAAAGACTCCTGCCTTCAGTTTTAATCCTTCGTAATCCCCTCACCACCTCTGTGCAAAAGTGCACAGAATAATTTAGATATGTTTTCAGGCTCAGGCTGAAAGTGGATTTGGGATTTAATTTAATTTTTCCTCACAACTTTGTTCTAAAAGCACGAATCGTAATTAATTGACTTGTGTGAGCAAACTTGGCACCGAACGGTTAGCAAGGACAATCCTTTCTACAAAAGCTAAGAGTTTAAAAAAAAAACAAAAGCAAAAAAACCCTACAAAATAATACAAGATTCATGATTTTTGAACATGGTTAACAGTGGTTAACCATGGTTTTTTGATTTACTGAACTCCATAAAAATTGCACTGGTGAGTGGAAGGAAAGTTAGGCTAAAGTAACATCGAAGCAGCAGTGGATTCTTCATGAGATTCTGTTTTTGTTGCAGCAGGGATATCCTTGTTTTAGCCAAACTTAAAAGATAAGATCTTGTACATGCTATCAAGTTTTTATTTAAGGTTTTGATCTTAGATTACATATTAGGTGCGTTTGTGATAGACACGTGTCTAGAGTGAAATATAGCATTTGGCTTGGTGGCTACCATGGAAAGGTGCACCATCGTGAACAAAGCGAGAGCAGTCATAAAGTATCTTAAAGGAGGAATGAGTTTGCAGAGGAGATAACTAAAGATCGAGTTATCATATATCATATAAGTCATGCCTCTGGAAACTGAAGGTGGAAAGATAATCTGGAGTGCTCAGTCCAGAAGATCTATGGTAGGTTCTCATGAGTGAGTCAGTGGAGAATACACCTAGAAGATGACTTCTAATACCAGTATTTTGAATAAGTCCTAAGAAAAGGAGATTAAAGCAGACAGCATACTAAGAACAAGTAGTTAGTAAGAATGGGATTTATCTTGAACTGTTTTCTGTCAAAATTTGCACATCTAATTTAGTTTTTCTGGTATCCTTCAGTGAGCAGTGTGTGGCTCTCTGGAGTAATTCATCCTATATTTGTTAAACACCTCTTTTAAAATGGAGTCTTTTGTCCTTTGGAGGCACCTGTTCCTCTTTCTCCACAAAGAAGGAAACCTTAGTGGTGATCATAAATTAACTACTTAGTTTGTAGGCAGAGTGAAGTAGGAATTTCTAATCCTACAGAAGATACGAGAATTGAAGGAGTGCCCGCTTCCCCACCTCTTCTCCCCTCCCCTTCTCCCCCCAGGAAAAAAAAAAAAGAAAAAGTAGAGATGAGACTATTCGTGAGATTAGTGACTTTGCAGAAAAACTGAGTTTGGTGGTATTAAACACATATTTTCCTGCACACAGAAGTGTCAGTTCTTCTGGCAGGTGAAGTTTAAACTATAACCCCCAAGACAGAGCCATCTGCAGTATAACCAGCAGCATACTGCTTTCACTGGCGCTTCATTGGCATCTGGAAGGATTAGACATCCTTGCTTCAGTTAGCTGGAATTCAATAACTAATCTTTATGTATTTTTAAGTAGCTAAGATCTCACTGGTGTTCCTCAGAGATTTTGTCAATGGAAAGGACTATTTACTGATTTCATGCAAATCACCTGACTCTAAGATGCTCCTCAATCCCTAGAATCCATAGAAATTCCAAGTAATACACATAATTATCAGTTTTTGTGCAATTCAGTGTACTTTTTCCCATGAATTATGAAAATGGAACTGTAACTAAAGCTTAGATAAGTACAAATATGTTTAATGAAACAAGTATTCCTCTATCTGCTTTTCCTCTAATGTTGTTTGTTACACTTGTGTGTTAGAGAAAATTTCATCCTCTGGGCCTTCTTAACTCTCTAGAGTTCTCTGTCCTGGAGCTTAAAACACTGCATCTTAGAGGGTTTTTTTTTTTTTTTTTTCCCTTCAAATGACAGTTGCTCTTCTATAATTTTAAAGTTTGTTGTTGTTGTTGGCATACTGAATAACAGAAGATTAGACTGTGCCACAGCAAATTTCTATTCGATGTGCATGGTTGTATTAATGAGAAAACACCCTGAGAATCTTTTGGGGAAAAAAAAAAAAAAAAAAAAAAAAAAAAAAGGGGTGGAAGAAAGTTTTTCTTGCTGACGTTCTGGAGGGAAATGTCCTGTTGTGTTTCTTATATATCTGACGCCTTTGTGTTCAGAGGCAAGAACAGAGCTATTCTTACTTTTTATCCTGGGCATTTGTGAAGAAAGACATGGTGGGGTAGATGTCTTAACTTCAAGCTTTCATTTTTAGTTGTCAACTGGGACAACTAAATATTAATGCATAATAAAATGATGTTCTAATTATTATATTGAACTTTCACATTTTTTGAAGATTCTGTCCCTGTCCTTTCCCTTTTAATCAGTACTCAGCCTGTGACAGGATACTGCTGCTTTCCCTCAAGGATGACATGCTTCATTTTATAAAGGAGGAATTTTTAGAAAATGTTGTCTCTTTCAGACTTTAGCAGTCCTGACCTCCAGTTCTCAGGTTCCTTACATATTCCTGTCTAAATCTACTACATTCTGTATTACTGGGAATTTTTATCCTGTGAGCAACTGTATTAAAATGCACAATCTCATAAGAAGGTAAATGATAATTAAGTTCAGTTCAAGTCAATTAGAAATCTTATCCTGATGACTTTGTAGATGCTAAAGCAGAGGCCATTCTGGGGACTACGAATTAAATGCAAACATTCATTAAAAAAATTCTTGAAAGTATGTTCATATTAAACATTTACCAGTTTGTATTCTATCAGAATAAGTGTTATATAAAAAACAGTCACAAACATTAAATATTTGCTATTTAATGCAGTCAGCAAGTGTAAGAATTTTAAAAATAGACCATGAATATTTGGGATTTCACAGGTCCATAAATATGTTTAGAGAAGTACAGTAATCAAGAATTCGGAAGATGCTATACTGAACCATGGTGGGTCTCATAAATATTGATCTAAAGATGTTTCCAAATCAAATGTGAGTTGATGTTCTTTGCACAGTCATGAGCCATTATAAAAATATTAATCTCTGTTTTTGGAAATACAATTTCTTGTTCATATCAAATTTGCACTTTAAGCATTATCTTGCTACATATATTAGGAAGGTAAATTTTAAAGAACATTGAGTATAAGCGTATTCCTGGACTCCTGGTTATTTCAACATCAGGAAAATGAAAGAGATGCAAATCAATGCTTTTGTATTCATGAAGTAAGGTTTTATTAAAAGTAAATTTTTTCATCACAATATTAAGTAGAAGAACAACAGACTCAAGAATGCTCTCTAGAGGAAATAATGGAGGAACCGGCTGAAACTTATGTTAGAAAAGTGATCTAGTGTCTGCACATCTAGAATATTGGCTGCTTATTTAGCAAGAAAGACTTCTGCCATCAATTCCACTTAATTAAATGATGAATGATTTTATTAGTAGCTAAGAGTGAGACAAGTGAGAAAAGTAATAAAACAGCAGCTGGTGAATTACATGCTCTTTGGGAGCATTTTTTAAAGTTTGTTTAATTGGAATGTTTTATCAGAAATTGAAGGTGACAGTTATAGATTTGATTAAGGGATGGAATGAATAAGAGATAAGTCATAAAAAGAAACCTCTGTCAGAGGTTGCAAGTTTTTGCTGTTGTGCATCAGCACTCTTCATTGTTAGTGATATTCTGAATTGAAGAAGCAATAGAAAATTAGCAAGCAAGTTATAAAAGATAGACCAGTAAAAGTTATGAATATGTGCTTACTGTCAGCATAATGTATTATTTCTGTGATGTATAAAATTATCAAAGACCCATAGAAGTGTAAATGGTTGCCAACAGCTGTTTCATTAAACTGCTCCAATTCTGTTACAAACACTCTGTGTGTATATCAGGTTACACAGTGTTTGACTATGTGATCACTGAAATACAGAGCAACAGAAGGCATTTGCTTTTACAGTGGGTGTAGAATGTCATTATAGTACAGTGAAAGACTGCAGATAGGCAGAACATTAAATGAGGAAAACAGTTAGTTCAGTATTTCTTAATGTCTCTTCCTTTTCAGTATTAGATTGGAGCTTAAGCATACATACACTGATGTTATTAAATAATGATAATGAAAATGAAAGTGCTTTGACTCTCATTGGAAATCTGTTGGTGACAATGAAGTGAATGTTAATTAAACTAAACACTAGGTTGTGCTTTGCATTAAGAAATGCTAAAAATGCAGGCTGTCAGCTCATATGTATTGACCTAATTCCTAATGCTATTACAAGTTCATTGAGGAATACAATCTCACTCAAGATATTTCCCAGGAAACATTTCAATTTTCTGTTATGGACTTGTAATTTCATGCCATGTTACTACATTAAAAAGAGTCCCTGGACAGATTCTACCTTTACAGTTAGTTTGTTCAGTGTTAGAATATGTTTCTCACTTATGTGTAGTTTTCCTACAGGTGATGTTTACTGTGGTTTATCTCAAGGCAGGCTCCATATCATTGGTAATAAAGATTCCTCTGCTCAGATTTCTCGACAGGATGTTTTCAGGTAGCCATGTGCACATGCAAGTGATATCAGGAGAAATGAATGCCTTAGGTCTTAAATGCTACCTCCTTGATTAGGGCTGTGTGAGCGGACAAAGTGACCTTACTGGTACTAGTCCTTAATCCTGTGGGCCAGAATCAGTCATTCTTAGACTACTTGAGATAATTTTGTATCCAAAGCACATATAATATCTAACATAGCTGAACTGCAGCTAAGGGGAACTAAACTGCAGGGAACTAAAAGCTACTGATTAAACTTGAATTGTGTAGAATTACTTATGAATATGTCTTTGGAAGGCAAGTCCTTGGCACCTGTTAAAGTTCATTTTTTAAGTTTATATAACACAGATCAGATTTTAGAATATTGGGCAGCCTTGTCATTGTCACTATCGGCTATTATATGTGTTTTATTGATCACTGTGGCTCTGTTTATTCTGTACTTAAGCGTTACTTTATTTGAAAGATGAATCTTTGGTGAGGCATCATCTCAGGTGCAGCATAATATACATCTAGTTCTGAATATTGTTGAAGCACTCACACTGAGATCACGTTGAAATTTTACCCTATAGAAACCTGCACTTGATTAAATTAGCATTTTCTTGACAGCTTTATAACTTTCAGAATCTGCGACTGCTACTTTTGATAAACATTCTCCTGTTGAGAGTGTGAGAAGTACTTTTAGCAAGTTGTGTTGTGGATGCTTCTGTGCCAAATGCGTTGCATGGCATCTGTTCAAAGCAGTTTTATCCCAATCTTAAGAGTTGTTTTACTTATCAAATTTAACCCAGCCTCTGTTGTAATATTCCTTTAGTAATTATGTACAAAGAGCATGAGCTCATTAGTTACAACAGACCTTTCCTCTTCCTTTTGGTGTCCCGGATGAAGGATGGCTTGTATGTGCAAGGAGATTTTGGTGATTGAGAAAAAACAGTGATAAAGAGTGAACAGCTGTGACCAACTGGTGGTATATTTTAACTAGAAGTCAATGATGTAGTGGCTGGTAGCTTCTTAGTTATTGTTGGCCTTTTGTTCTACAACCAAATTAGAAATAACGTTTTTTTATTCTGTTCAGAATATTAACTTGGTTAGCAACCTTATGCTAATTAAGTTAAACAATTTTAAATATCTACTAAATATGTTGCTTTAGCATTTTGTTTTGAATCAAAAGGCTTATAATGAAGGTACGTGACCCCAAGCAATACTAACATGTTCTTAGTATTGAGAACTGATGGTCATCTGCACCAGCAGGCTCTAAGTGTCCTGACCAGTCTATAATCCTTATATCTACTTGACATGTCAACTGTTCAGTGGTTCCTGGCTCTCGGGGATGGTCCTCAACTAGATCATCTCTTATACACTAAGTACTGTGTCACTGTGTTCGAGGAACCGGATGTCTTATCCAAATTGGCTGACAAATTGGTTTATCTCCTTCATAAGTGTTACTGGGTGCCATGGTTCCACATCAGAACTGGCCTTTCACTCGGCAGCCAAACCTCAGGACAGGAGCTAGGGAAGTACTTGCAGAGGAGCAGGGATACAAACTTTTCAGGGCAGATGGAGCCCTCAGGCACATACAGGCCCTAGTGATTGGGTAGAGACTTTGGATGTGATCCAGATCAGACAGAATTCAGGGCAAGGTTTTGTGTTGACTTCAGTGGATTTTGAATTAGCTGTTAAGGCAATACACATGGCTGTACTTGCTCACCTAGTTTTTTTTAAGGAATGCCTGTTTCCTCTTACCATTCATCTCTTTGTTACCTATAATGGCCAACATTTATAAAAGAGGCCTTTTCTCTTTCGTTACACAGATGTGCATGTTGTCATATTTTGCTTTTCGCTTGTACTCACAGTTCATTCCATTGCTTCACAGAATTTTATTTGTGCTTATTTACATTTGTATGAAATCATAGGTCAGTCTACTATTAGATTATCTGTCCCTTTTCTTTCTTTATGGGAAGAACTCTTCCCTTAAGAAATTACATGTAATCTTTGAAAGGCTTAGATTGGAGGGAACCTAAAAGATCATCCAGTTCCAGCCTTCCCTTGCCATGGGCAGGATTGCTACCCACCCAGTCAGGCTGCCCAGGGCCCCATCCACCTTCAGGGATGGGGGCATCCACAGCTTCTCTGGGCAGCCTACACCTCACCACCCTAAGAGTATAAAATTTATTCCTAACATCTAACCTAAATCTCCTTTTAGTTTAAAGCCATTCCCTTCTGTCCTATCACTGTCAGACCATGTAAAAAGTCATTCCCCATTCTGCTTATTAGCTCCCTTGTAGTACTGGAAAGCTGCAGTGAGGTCTCCTTGGAGGCAAAAGAAGAAAACTTCTCTAAGCTAAACAAGCTCAACTCCTTCAACCTGTATTCATAGGGGAGGTGCTCCAGCCCTCTGATCATCTTAGTGGCCCTCCTCTGAACCCGTTTCAATATTTTCACATCCTTCCTGTACTGGGGGCCCCAGGAGTGGATGCAGTACTCCAGATGGGGACTTACAAGGGCAGAGCAGAGGGGAGGACAATTAGCTCCACCTATCTCCTTGGTGGCCACCCCTCTTTTGAAGCAGCCCAGTATACTGTTGGCATTCTGAGCTGCAAGGGCACATTGCTGTCTCACGTCCAACTTTTCATTCATCAGGTCTCCAAAGTCCTTCTTGTCAGGGCTACTCTCAATGACTTCTTCTCTCTGTCTTTGCTTTGATATGTGGGATTGCCTTGACTCAAGTGTAACACCTTGCACTAGTTAAACCTCATTAGATTCTCACGTGCCCACTTGTTGATCCTGTCTATCTCCCTCTGTATGACATCCCTTCCTTCTATTGTGTCAACTGACCCATTCAGCTTGGTGCTGTAACCAGACTTGCTTAGAGTACACTCAATGCCACTGTCTATGTTGTTTCTGTCTTCATATTAAGGGCTGTAATCTTATTTTTGTTTGGTCTTCTTTTTTTTTTCCACTTGATGTTGCATGTTTTCTTGTACATAGTTTTCTCACATTCCACAAATTCATAGAAAAGTATGGTACATTCTACTGGCTATTTTTATAGTGTCTGAAGACCACTTTAACAGGAGTTTGTTTGTTTGTTTGGGTTTGTTTTTTTTTTCCAAAAAGTAATGGGAAATTGCCACTATAAATTCCACAATGATATATTTGTGGTTCTTTCTCCAGCAACTCTTTTCATTTCACTAATTGTGATGCCTTCTGGTTAAATTGTATTCTTCAAATTCTCAAGGTTAAGTGTCACATATTGCTTTTGTCTTTGAATCTGTACATTTATTTATTTTCATTAGTTGTATTTAACATAGAAGGGAATGTTTTCTAGTCTTTCATAGCAGAGGCAGTGTGATCTTGTTATCATTGTTATCTTGTTTGCAATTTGTATAAGGAGGGGATAAAGTAATTCTCCTCAGCAAAAACTTTGGATTAGTTAAATGGGGAACAGTGAAATGCAACTTGATATGTCAAAATGTTTTCAGTCACATGCAATCATTGTGATTGTTGCTGCATCATGCTTAAAAGAAGTCACAGGATTTCAGTCTGTTGGATCCTTTTTTGTTGTTTTGTTTGGTTGTTTTTTACCTTCAGCATTGCAATCTAAATGCAAATTCTATAGCTGAATAAAATCCAAGAAGCAACTATCAAAGGCGCTTCACAAAAAAAAAAAATCAGTGATAATGATGGTTCACAGATTAATCTGCCATGCATTCTGAATATGCAAGCATTTTTTTCTTCATTCATATTACATTTATAAACAAATAGAACAAAATCAGCTCTTTATGCTGTAGTAAATAAATTCATATTGAATGAACTAGTCTGAATTAAAATAATTAAAATCTACTCTAATGCCGGTGTTAACAGTTCTGAATCTGTGAATCAAGTTCTGTTTATTTAATTCCAAGTAACATAGTAAAGCATAGTTACTTCCTTATAATAAGAAGAAAATATGAGAAGGAGAAAAAGGAATCCTTTGATTTTTAGAAGTAGAGTGTAATATTTTAATCTAGTACTACTATCACACCTGTATTTATTATGAGTATTTCATCAAATATTATCATGTGGTTAAAATAATGTATTTGATTATGATTTCTATTTTTCTTCCATTTTGAATTTGTCTTTATTTGCTCTGTATGTTCTATGTTCAACAGGATCAGAGAAGTGTCTGCAGTGTATTTAGTTCTGTTCTAAAAATTTTAATTAAAATGTAAAGGTATTAAACTTTTTGGTGTCAAAACTTAGTGAAAGCACTGATTAAGCAAAATTACTCAAGATATAATCCTGAAAAATAAGTGACTGATGTCTGAATTTGTAATTGTATGTGTCATGTAACAGTCTTTGTAGTGTGATATTTTGGTTATCACATATGAACATTCAAATATCCTTCTAAAGCTCTTAATTACTGTTCAACCATAGAATCACTGAGGTTGGAAAAGGCCTCCAGGATCATCAAGTCCAACCATCCACCTACCACCAATATTTTCCCACTAAACTTTGTCCCTCAGTATAACATATAAACATTTCTTGAACACATCCATTGTGTCAGCCATCTCACCTGCCTGTGCAGCCTATTCCAGCACTTGACCAGAGGAGAAAATTTTTTCCTAATATCCAGCCTGAATTGTTCCTGGTGCAACTTGAGTCCATTCCCTCTAGTCCTATTACTCATTATGTGGGAAATAAGATTGACCCTTACTTTATCATAACCTTCTTTCAGGTAGTTGTAGAGAGCTACAAGGTCTCCCCTGAGCCTTATCTTCTCCAGACTAAATAATCCCAGTTCCCAGTGCTGCTGTTCCTAAAACTTGTGGTCCAGAGTCCTCACAGCTTTGTTGTACTTCTCTGGACACATCCAGGGTCTCAGTGTCTTTCTTGTAGTGAGGGGTCCAGAACTGAACACAACACTCAATCAAGGTGCTCTCACCAGGTACTTACCAGTGCTGAGTACAGAAAGTCAATCTGAAAGTCAGTCACTTACTGTTCTTGCTGGCAACACTATTTCTGATACAAGCAAGGATGCCTTTGGCCTTTTTGGCTGTCTGGGCACACTGATGACTCATGTTTAGCTGAGTGTTGATCAGCACCTCCAGGTCCATTTCTCCTGGAGCCTCAGGAAGAGCTCTCTGTTCATCCGTGCCAGTCTTCCTTCCCACTGGCTCATCTTGCAGCACTGGGGGATAGCCTTCTCCTGCACCTTTCAGAAGTGTGGGTCAGAAGTGTAAATTTGGACTGTGAACTTACTGTCTAACCAGTCAAAATGTAAAGTATTGTAAGCCTTAGAGTGGCTTCCCAGCTACAGGATAGGAGGACTGATGAAAAACTTGACTCAAGAATAACTGAAGCAATTCAGGACCAGACTGAATGGTAATGGTAAAATGGTAAGGGTGAGTCAATGCTACTGATGAAACCTTCCAATAACAAACAATAAAATTTTAAACAAAAATTTCCTTAGCACCCTCCCTACTTTTTTCTTGTTTGCTTTTGAAGGGTGTAATTACGGTGTCCATGTACTTATGGAAAACTGCAGATTGCAATTGATCATTTCCTTTTTCTTAGTAACAAAAAGTGAAGTTCAAGTTATCTGTGGCTGTTGTAGAGTTTGGATCCTGAGAGACTGTGATGAAATTGCTTTTATCAGTCTGACAAATTGGTACTTTCTTTTAGCTTTTTTTTTATTTTTTTTATTTTTTTTAAGATATTGTATATTTGAAAGCAACTTTCAAATATATATATATTTTTTTTTTACCAACAGTAAATATACAGAACAAACCTCTTAATCTGTACTGTCTTGTAGTGCAAAAAGGGTTATTTTGTGCTTGAGAATTCATCATGCTTTAGTCATAATTTTTTGTTCAAGAAATTGTTGTCTCAGTTTCCAGTGTGTTTCCTAAGACAATGAGCCATACATTCATTACGTTTGTCAACAGCTGTAAATATACTGACAAAGATGTAATTAGAATCTTACTGAGGTGTACTTCCTACAGAAAAGTACAAATGTTACCCATCAACAGAGACTTTGTTTTCCCCAGAGACTGTTGTAAACAGGCAGATTTCTCATGGAATTTTTCTTGCTTACTTGTGACAGTCTGGAATAAAAAATGGCTTCATCAAGGAAAGTATTGTGTGCATGCCAGGTTATTATTTTGTTTCCACTGCAATTGTGAGAGGCATTTTTAAACTTGCAAATAGTGGGGACATGGAAAGACTACAATCCAGATCCCTAAAAGTGTTTAAATCTTGATGCCTTAGAAATAGCTGGACATTAAAATTCTAGATGGGAACTAGATGCTTAAAATTCTCTGAGGGTTACCTCTGGAATTCAATTAAGATTTTACTTTAAAGATCCAAAACATTGTTTTGCATAACATTCAGTGAAAGCACAAACAGTTGTAATCATAAAAGATTAGCCTGATGATAAAGAATGTGTATAGTATAAATATTAAAATTTGAAACACTTATGTTCTTAATATTTCTTTTCCTTTTCCCCTTTTTCTTCTTCAAAATATTATGGTGGAAGCATGAAGATCCTTACCTGATTGTTTCTCAGAGGAAGTAATCGGACCTAAATTGTTAGTTTCCACAGAATCACAGAATTGTAGGAGCAACTTCTGTATTAAATCACAGAATTGTAGGAGTTGGATGGAACTCTGGATATCATCTAGTCCAACCCCCTGCAAAAACAGGTTCCCTACAGTAGGTAATGCAGGAAATCATCCAGTCAGCCTGTTGCAGTGCTCTTCACACTCAGAGCAAAGATTTTTTTCCTCATGTTTCTGTACGATTTCTTGTTCCAGTTTGTGCCCATTGCCCCTTGTTCTGTTGCTGGGCATGGATGTAAAAAGCCTGGCTTCATCCGCTTGACACCTGTCCTTTAGATATTTTTAAGTTCTGATAAAACTTCCTCTATCTTCTCCAGACTAAGTAATCCCAGTCTAGACATAGGACATCGTACTCCAGACGTGGCCTCACCAGGGCAGAATAGAAGGGGAGCATCACCTCCCTTGACCTGTTGACCTCTTTTCAGGATATCCTTTCAGGATATCATAAGCTTTCTTGGTCATAATTTTCATCTCTTTCGGAGATTTTCTTTTCATCTCACACTCATTTGAATAGTTGGGATTGAGACTCTTAGAGCTGAGTAATTTAGTGAAAATATTGGATATTATTGGGGTTCTTGGTGCTTCTTTGACATGGAAAATAACCATGGTTAATGTATTTTTTTTTTCTAGATCAGTGTTAAACAGACTTGGATTTAGAAGAAGACAGTGTTTTTCTTTATGTAAGGATATGAATTCCCTTTTAGTGGTGCAGTAATTTTATTTTTTTAGTAAGTAAACATATTACATCATAATATTTTAGGCCTAAACTGACCAACACAGTGCTGTTTCTTCAAATGTGAAAATGTGTAAGGCACTTGGAATTGTATGGTTTGTGATTTCCAGTTCCTAAAAGAAATGTCAATGAAAATAATGTTTTATATTTATTGTTTAACCTTGGTGGTAAATACAGAAGGTGTATTATCATGACTGCAGGGCATGTGTTGGTTGTTGGTAAACATAGTAAAGAATGAACAGGAATTGGAGGTAATATGCAGTATTGTTTCCATTACTAGCCAAAACAACTAATAGCACATTATATACATTCATATACAATTTAATTACATTGTTTTGTATTGTTCAGAGGAAAAAGCCATATTTCTCTCTAAGCTTAGGGCAGGGGGATAGATGGATAGACGTGAAAAAAAAACCTTATTATTTCATTTGCTAGCTGAGACATCTGAATAATAAAAAGTAGAGAAGAAATACACAGTAGAGTATGGCACAAAACTACATTGATCTCAGTTTGGTCGCTGTTTACATATTTATGATTTTGATTTAAAAACTTAAGGAAAGTTGCTGTAATGTTCTGTGTGTATGCATGGTAAGAAAATAATTTTAATAGAAGTAATATAAAATGTTTTAAAAGACTGAGATAGCAAAAAAATTATTTTGGCTTTTCAAGTTTTTCTTCATTTTATGTGTTGACAATATTATTGGTGTCTGGTGTCTGGCAATAGAAAATGTAAATGTAAAGAAGGCATTCTTTTTTTTTTTTTTTTTTTTTTGATTTTTCAAAGCTTTAGATGTTTTAGATGCTTTGAGGAAACTTGATTTTGTCCCAGCTGAATTGGATGCAAAATCTGATCTGTTAGTTGTCCCATCTTACTTGTGATCAGAACCAGATCGTTCTCTTATGAAGGTAAGAGGCTGAGTACTAGACCAGTGTTTTCTCAGCACAGCCTATCACAAAATGAACGAAATGAAACATGATTTGAATGGTGGTTAATTAAATGATCCCTGAATGTAGGTGAGTTTATTGGGATAATTATAAATTTATTCTCCTTTTCCCTTACTGATACTTTTGATAATTGGCGTTATGCTTGTTGCACTGATTTGGAATGGTGTCCATCCACTTGGGCTAAATTCAGTATTAAAGTCAAGAACTTTTTTTTTCTTTCCACCAGAGAGTAATTTGGAATGAACAAGATGTGAGATGAAATTTTCAACTTCAATTGCTTGTGAACAGGTGTATTGTACAGTTGGAGGAGTTTTAGGAAAGCAGCATGCATTATTTAAGAAAAGAAAAAAAACTGCAGACAAAACTGGCAACTGCAGATTTGACCTTACTAAGCCAGGTTCTTGTTGCCGATAAAAAATGCTTTTCTACAGACTTAAACTCTATCCTTGCATAAAAGACGTAGAAGAAATTAAAAACTAAAGTTTTAGTCTCTCATTTAATTCTCGGGTAGTTCTACTGAAGATTACATTTACAGAGATAAAATTCTTTTGAAATCTTGTTTTCCACTTTTTAAACTGTAAAAACTCTCAAAGTTTATTTTCAGAAAATGGTAATTATTCATGTGCAGCCATGCTTTTTGTTTACATAACTAGCTATCATCATGATTTTACCTGAGCATCTTAAAATTTGGACATGCAGATTATACTTTTTGTACTTTTGTAAACATCTTGAAGCCTCATAAAGATGAAGATAGATGTGTGATTCATTTGAATATGGAAAACAAATCATTTTTGAGGGAATTTTTATAAAATCACCATAATAACTTAGTGCAAAATATTAAGTATTCAGAACAGAAATTAAAACTTTTGTATGTGTCATTGGAGAAAAATGGAAAAGAAAAAAAGCATACAAATTCCTCTGTCACCAGACTCAGTCTTGTAGATTGTCCAAAATTATTTTAATATTGACAATTCCAACATCATGTCTCCCTTGTTTTTATTTGATGAAAAAAGTCTTAAGGAAATTTTCCATTTAAAAAGTGTTGTGAACTTTGGCTGTGAGACCTGAAAGTTCGTATATGAACATCTTACTTCCAGTTAATGTTAAACCAGGTCACATGTCAGTGTTGCTCTATCTCTGTTTGGTCTGATCAAATACGCTTGATTTTGTCCCTACTCCATATGATCATGTCCAAACACCCCCTGTTGTTTGCCTCTCCTTTCCCTCTATTGGATTCCCTTAGTGGTCCTGGAGGGTGGGTTATGCTTAACTGCACTTGCAATTTTCCTTCTCCCTTTGGAAAATAATACGTTCTTTTCTCCAGGACATTTCCAGATTGGAAATAGAGAAGGTATGAACAGAGACTAACGCCGCAAGACTGATGGCCCAGATATAGAATACCGTTCCCGTTTTGAAGAAGCAAATATTAGCCTCAGTACTTGCCCTGCGATACTGTTTTTTAAAAAACTAGATTAAGTTTATTAATATGTCTTTTGAAAACACCTTAAACCTTCTCAGGAGGAATCCTCCATAGAAAGCTTTTTTTCATTGTTTATTTTCTCTTGATTTATGTAGAATTTATACCACTTTTGGGAAATGGACTTGTCAGATGGTTCAACTTCTGGAGCAGACCTAGAAGTGCTAGAAGAAAAATGTTGAGAATGAAACTGAGGCTGCAGTGCGATCTCAATCGTTACAAGGTTTGTGGATATACTACTTTTTCTGAATGTTTGCTCTGATCAGGTTTGAAATTTGCTGTTTGTAATTCAATTACTACTATTAAGTAAAAATAATTCCAGACGGGTATCCTTTCAAGGTACATCCAGAGAAACCGTATTTTGTACTTGCTGAAGACCACGAGATCTTTAGGTTCACTCATACAACTGTCAGAAAGCCATTGTGACTGAACTTCTAGTTCAGCTTGGATATGTATTTAGCTTTCTTGGAAATTTTTGAAGAATTTTTAAATAAACTATCACCAGTACAAGGTAAGCTATCGTGTATTTTTTAATTTCAGTTTACATTATTGTAAAAAATATTTCTGCTGGAGAACTAACTTTGATAAGTTTAAATAAAATATTCCTTTTTTCTTTTCCTTTTTATCTGCAATTTAAAGTGGTCTAGAGTTGTTCTGATGCATTTATTTATTTGCAGTTACATCATGTAGATCTTTAACAAGTATTTCAGTAAATGCAAAATATGAAAAATCTTATATTATGAGCTTTGACATTTATTACATGCTCCACAGCCAGCTGACCTGCAGCCCATTTGTGGCTATTAGCATGAAGTTCTGCTATGTGGTTCCTCTTATAGAGAAAAGAGAGATTCTGAAATTCAGAAGGAATCTCGGTGCATGTTTAAGCAGATAATAGTTGGCTGTAAGGGTAATGTGGTTTTTGCATCAGTGATGAAGATGCCTAAGATTTAGCTGAAAATCAGCCCACAAACAGTAGATGCAATACTTAATGTACATCAGGGGTTTGATTATTCAGAATTTCTTCACATTTTATGAGCAAGAAGATTCAGCCGTTGTTGCTAATAAGAGCTACTAAATCTGCCTAGAAACACATTTATGTAAACACTGAACTCTTATCAGACAAGTTGCCTGAAGAAAATTCTCTCATGATTATAATCAAAATGAAAGAATCTACTTTCTAGTTTGTACCACTTTGTTTGTTCTGTTATATTTCTATCATCAATGGTAAATACACTTTTTAATTCTAATCAGGCTTTCTAGTAACTTTTGATTCTAATCTGTACTTTCTAGTACTTTGACGGATAGAAGATGTAGCTGGTACAACAAATTTCTGTAGCATTGTTATTTAGTTCCAAATTTCTCATACAGTTGTATTTTTTTAATTTCTTTTAAAATTCTTAGCTGCTTTTTAATATGGTTTTGGTTATTATTAGAAGTCTGTTCCAAAAGGAGTGTGCTGATTATGTTTTTCTCTACAGTCTTAAGGCTTTACTCTCTTGTTAGCTTCTTTGAATAGAAAGCTAAAAATTTAAGGACAAAAATGCATGAAAATCTTTTTAAAATTTAAAATTGAGATGATATAGGAAAAAAATTACATAGTATTCTAGCAAATTTTTGTGGTGCTTTTTGTTTGTTTGATTACAGCTGCTTATTGCTACAATACAATTTCAGACAGTAAAAAGACTGATTCAACTTGAATACGTTGAATAAATATTTCCCCAGATGAAAGATATGGATGAAAGAATTACTGAATACTGAGTTGAACTAGAAAAAATTATCTTCTTTCATATTCAGTCTCATCAGTTGAAATAGAGGCTATTTTTCTATGGTTTTTTTTGTTTGTTTTTTTGTTTTGTTTTGTTTTGTTTTGTTTTTTGTGGAAAAAAAAATCCAAAAAATCACCAAAAAGGAATTAAACATTTAGTTTTTCTATCAGTTTCTAAATTTCAATTTTTTTAATTTTTATAATTTACCTTTTTAAAATTTTGAATGCATGGACTGTGAAATCTGATTTAATTGGACTGAGACATAGTGTTTTATTCCTATTGCTTTTTTTTTGTTCCATTTATAACAGGTAGCAGTTAAGAATAATCACTTCTTGATTTGAATTAGACATACATTGCCTACAGGCAATATGATTTGATTTGTGATTTGACACAGCTCATCTAAGTTACGTGAAACAGAATTTCTCCCTTGCCTCCATCCTTGCAGATTATTGAAGGCTGGTTGCTTGTCTCTTCTCTGGATTTCTCTGTGGCTAGAGAAGTACAGGGTGGGTATCTAGAGACCGATGTCACTCTGTCTCCTCCCTTGGTGGCCTGTAGCTATGTTAGCTATGAAGAAATGAGAAAAATACATATTTCTTAGAGTTGCACAAATTTACTTTCCCTCAGCTTCTTATCACTGTGAAGAAAAGAGAAGCAAGTGGGGTAGATAGGATGATCATTTGATGTCATGGCCATTGTTATTTAGTATTATCTTACTTAGATAAACTTTTTTTAGAAGCCTGTGACATTCAGGATGTCAAAGGACATGGACTCCTTCTTCCATCCTTTTTCACTCACTGAAGTGTGGAGTTATAAAAGATAACATCCCTCCCTTCTCCACACTTCTCTATTTCCCAGTTGGTCTAAGTGTGGACCTAACATAAAGGGACTTTCTTGTATCATAAGCAGTTGCTCAGCTACTCTGAATGAATGTGTTGATATTTCCTGCAAAAACAAGCAGCAAAAAGATGAGCTTAAAATTGTCGAGTTCTTTTGCAGATTATGATTATACATTTTTTGCCTATTGCCTATTAAGGCCTATTGCCTTACTGTTTCCCATTTCTGTTTAGTGTAGATAAAGTGCTTTAAGCGTTTTGAACTATGTGGTTCAAATGTTCCATACTGTTAGAATCATGAACCATTTTATAATATGTTGTGAAGCTGAAAATATAACCATGCATAGAAGGAAGACTGAAATAATTCTGAGTTGCTTCATACAGTCTGGCACATGTGATGATGATGTTCTCAGTTAAGAAAGATGATAAAAGCTGTCATTGGCACGTAACAGATGCTGGGTAATTTTAGCTAAACCATTCACTTCAGTCTACCATACACTGGGGAGTAATTAGCATACTTAGTGGCTCAACGTCCTAAGTGCTTAATAGAACAAATTTTTCTTATTGGTCTCCATGTGGCTATAGTTCATACACTTCATTATTCCACCGGGTTTAACTGCATATGTTACTGTTCAGCTTGTCTGGTGTTCAAATATTCTCCTGCAACTGAAGAGAATGCTTTAGTCCTCACAGAACTTCAGGATATACACTTCTAACCTAGCCAACATTCAAACTGTTGCTAGTTGTTTTTGGAATGGCATTTCTCATGCAGTGATTCTCCAGTGTCAAATACTTGGTAGTGAACTAGATTCCTTTTCTTTTGAACTTGCATTTTTTTATAAGTTTGATGTGATTACCAAAATGCTTTTTTATTCAATTGTAAAAATTAGGTGAAGTATATTCATGGCACAATCTTAAAATCAGTTTCAGATGTTTCACAAGTAGTCTTTATCATTTGCTACCTAACTTTAGGATTGAAACTTCAGGCCTTTAGAACTTAGCTTGTAACATAATTGAACATACACTGTATTTAGTCTGTATTTGTTGAATTTCCTATGATGGTGAAAACTTCAAATGTACCCCTTTTTGTATTCATTGAAACTCTCTTCCTGGTTTTATTACTCGGTTAGCAAAGTATTTTTTTAATAACTTTCGTACTGAATATTTTTCAAATCCTTCTCTGAGATTCACAGGAATTTTGGATGCTGGTTAAAAGCCTCAGTTCATCCCAGGTGCTCAGCTCACATACTAAATTTACCTAGGTTAAATCTAAGAATTAATCTCCAGGAAAGTTTCTCTAAAGCACTATTGTCACGGAGTTGACCAGATCAATCTATGTCCGTGACAGGGGCAACAGGCCTCTGCCCTCCCCCCCACCCCAGTCCCACAAAAATGGGAAGGAAGGAAGGGAGGAAAAGAACAGCGGCAACAATCTATGGAGGAAAACTTATTTTACTATAATATTGGAATATAAGATGACACAATATATACAATTTAATTGAAATTGAGATTAATAAATCAGACAAGATGAGAGAGAGAGAGTTCCCGGGACCGATTCAAACCTGAAAAGCTTGGAACGGCCAGGAAAGCACCTCCAGCACCCACTGCAAGGCAGCAAGAGAGCCCCCCCCACCCGGAAGGGCCAGATCCCGTGACTGCTGTAATGTACAGGGATAGGTACTTGGAATTGGGGCAGTGACACTTTAATGCCCCGTACACTACATGATGTTTTGATGTGGAATACTGAAACCCAAAAAGCAAAAAACATAGAACCATGACACACTGTAAAACCTCAGTCTTTTCATTGTTCTGCTGCTTTTCAGATTTCAAAATTCACGTTTGTGTATTTTGAATATGTTTGTTAACATCTTCTATGATGTCAGAGCAACTGCTTCTGTTTGTTTTAGCCATGTATAAATATCATGAAGTAATTGTAATCTTGAGCTCCTGTCTGTCTTTGGTTGCAAGAAGTATTTTCCAGCAGAAGAGGGGCCAGCATAAATTCCATGAGCTTGCTATCACTTAAAGATTATATTCCATGTTTGCTCTTTATTGTTCATGCATACGTGGCTTTATATTGTCTTCCTTTTATCTGTTATTAGAACTGTATGTTGGAGTGTTGCTATGTTCTGGGCACCTTCAGCTTCTTCTCGTCAGTACAGGCACTTGCACTAGGATAACAGAGGACACTCTATGGAAATTTCAGTCTCTGTCTTTGTCTTCCAGGCATCCTTAAAATAGAGAGAGAGAACAGAAACATGAAGTCTTTTCATTACTTTGATTTTGCTCTACTTATGAAGGTGTTGTGTATGCTAAGCCATTAACCTGCTTACTGGCTGCTCTAAAATATTATCTTGCAAAACCCTGATTCTTAAATTAAGAATAAAATGAAATAGCTAGAGATTCAGCTTTGATCAAATGAGACTACTGTTGGTGATGTTCGATTTAACCGGTAGATAAAGAAAAAAATTTTGAGGTAAAAAAGTTAATCCCTTATAATATCACAAATGCAACACATCTTACCAGAGAGAGGGAGAAACATTACAAAAAGCATAAATTCTGTAGAACTGATTGTGGATTAGTGAATTATTTGTAGTTAGGAAACTTACCCATCATTAACTGGAAAATGGTTATTATGTCTTTTGAAAGACTTAAATCATCTTTTTAAAACTCACTGGAAATGATCCTGAATTACAACTGTTACTTATACTTTTTCCAGACAAGTGTTCCAGATTAAAAGTTCCAGATACTTGACCCATAAATTCATGAATACTGTTGTGTATGTTGTTGTCTAATTGCATTTCATCTGGAATTATTTTTTCCAATCATAAGTTAAAGAATAAAATTAAATCTCAGTCTCCCTCGGGTGATTATTAGAATATTACCTATATCTGTAGGTTTGTGTGAATGTAAAATGTTCTTGTAGATTAAAATTCTTAGTAGGAAAAAAAAGATTAAAAAAGGGAGAACTGGCTGGAAGCCTATTTCATCAAATATGGTTTTGAAAATGCACACTGGATGTACATTATTTTAGCATTTTAATGGCTATATAAAGCAAAACAGAGTTGTGCTTTAAATTAACTAACTTTATGTGGTCTTGTTTCTTGGAAACATGAAAACATTGAGGAGTACAGATTTGATAGAGGAAGTTTGGAAAACTCACTCCTAGCACTATTTTTTTCAATAATAATGACGGAGTTCTGTGCTCAGTTAAATGATAGTCTCTTCCCAGACTTTTGCCAGCATAAAAAAAAACAGCAGTGTAATTGACATCAGGTGTGAATTTGTAGTTTAGTACCTGAAGTGAATTTGCATCTGATGTTGTTCTGTAAATCTTTCCCATATTGAATACTGGGAGCTGTCAGACTCCAGATAGCTTATATAAAACTTGCTTAAAAATGAAAACAGAAAAACAGATCTACAACAAAGAGTCAGCATACCCATCCAATTCAAGTTAACATTGTCACCTCTTTACTAGAATATAATTCATTATGCGTATTTGTTAAAGATTAATTAATTTGATATAAATGTAATCAGTGGTTAATATGATTAGGGACAATTGGAGGATTGGTTTATAAGGAGGCTAAGATGTATTAAATATGTCTTTGTTAATCTAAAATAGGTGTGAGCATATGATTAGGTCACAAAGCAAATAGTTATTTAAACCCATGAGAAGATTTCTTGTTAGTTAAAATAATTCAAGTTAAAAATGTTGTTCTAGGTCAGTATTAAATCATTCTTCTATGCTGAGGAATTAACCATGAGTGGAAGGGATGTAAAAAACAAGCAAAAAAACCCAACCGCATATATTTAAAATAGAATCCTTAACTCTAATGAAAACAGGTGATCAAAATGACACCTTGCGAATTCCATGTTTCTGTTAGATTGATTTTGGTAATAGATCCTGAACTTTTGGGGGTAAAGAATGGATAAGAGAAAGTTAGTAATTTTGGACTCCAGCGTAGCATATTTCCTACATAACATATGTGCAATATTTTCTTATATACAAAAACAAAATATGACACAGTATCTGCAGGATATGCATGGAAGATGATGTACAATCAGCTGTTAGCAGTAGGGGATTTTTAGACATGACAGAAATGCTGCTCTTACTACCTTTATTTGCTGCATTCTTTGCTGCAAACCAGAGGAGTGTATAGCTCGTCATGCATGTAGGATGCATGTTAGTCAGGATCACCCTACTTTCCTACTTGAAAAATATAAGCTAGTGAAAAAAGTGTAGAAGGTTCAGCAGAAACAGAGAGATAATTCATTCAACAAAAAATAAATCTCTGTTGTTTCGTTACTCTAAATGAGTCATTGTTACAGCTATGTTCCATTAGTAAAGATGCAGCACATCAGGAGATTTGCAAAAATCAGTAGCCCAGACTGAAATCTGTGTTGTGGAAGAGTTTTATTTAATGCTTTCTAGTTAGTCTCAATGACACCAAGTGTGCTGTGTCCAAGACAGGTCAAGATTCCTGAACTCTAATTCTTAGAAGTGGACCTGTGTCTCTTATCTAAATAAATAGAATTGCTTTCAGCAGCACTTGAAGAAAAACTGAAAAGTAGTTGTGCTTTGGAAAAAAAAAAAACTAAACTGGAGACACCTGTGTGAGAAGAAGAAACTCAGTCCCAGAAAATAAGGAATTATAAATGCATATTGTCATGCTGTATAGTTGATAATGTGTATTGTTTCAGGCTATATTATTTTATGTAGTTGTAATTAATTGATCATATTTAATATTCACTGAGAAATCATGTAACTGCCAACTTTTAGAAGAATTAGATGTCTCAAAAATAGTTATCTGGCTTACAAATAAAATACAAACTTGTCATTTATTATATGAGAAAAGGGTATTATTATTAGTGTGCATTAGATTCTCTCTGAAGATTTACATTATAGAGATTACAGTCTATCTATGCAAAATAAATGGTCTTGGCTGGATCATATGAATGATAATTATAGGAAATGTGATATGTGCTACCTGGTAGAAATATTGTGTGTTAATCTGTATTCTACTTTTATTCTTTAGTTTGTGAGCACTAAATATAGTTAGTTTGCTAAGAAGAGAAATTCAAATAACTGGCTTCCTATTTTTTATTTTGTTTGTTCAACTAGAGCGTTGCAACAGAAAGCAGAACCAGAGAGAGCATGTATCATGTTAATGCAGTGGCTCTCACCATGAAAAGGGAAAGCAGATTTTCTGAAAACTTTTATTCATCTCTGGGGTGCAGTCCTTTGATTACCTATAAATAATGCAGGAGGTGGAGCTCTTTTGCCCCCTTCTCCATTGAATGCTGGTATCTGATGTTCAGTTAAGCAGTCACAGGCTTCCTTCTGAAATCTTTGATGCTTGTTTCTGTGACATAAGCAGTCATTCTGTTTCCCTGCAATTTCTGGTTCTGAAGGACCTCCTCTCCACTAGACTGCAAGTTTCTTATTTCTTCTATGTTCTCACTTAGGATCTGCAGTACAGTCTCAAATAACTTCTTTGGCTCACTGGTGTTAAATCTTCTTACTTTGGGCTGTTAATTCTTGATACAGTGGGCAACAAACTATGATGAAAGATGGGTGGCTTTTTCTGAGAAAGGCATGTTTCTGGAAGAATAATGTTTAATAATGGAGATGCAGTAGCATCTTCACCAGAAGTGACAGTGTCACCTACAGGCAAGCATCACATACTTAAATTTAATAACTGTATCCCTCATTGACTGCAATTACAATTTAGCAGTTGCAAATAATAGTAGAATTACTGTTCTGATGTGGTTATTGGAAGTGATTCCTGTATGGTAATCTAAACAGAGAGTTATATAAGAGCTGCTCCAAAAGTAATGCCTCCAATCTTATTATGTTGACATCTTCAGAGGCAGATGTTAATGTTAGAGGCAGCAGAGGTTGAATGTTCCCTCCAGTATTCCATTACATTTTGTTGCTGTGTGGCAGATGGCAGCAGAGGGGCGGTCTGACATGGAAATGAGGATGAAGCAAAGGTATTTCACTAAATCCCTTCATGCAGAAAAATATCCACTGACATACATCAATGCTTACTGAGTGCTTATGGAGGCCAAACAGTAGATGTGAGCAAAGTAAAGTGGTGGCCAGATAATTTCATTGGTGTTGACAGCAGGTCACCTCCGCTGGTGCAGATTTTTATGAGTATGGCATGCAGACTCTTCTTCAACCCTGGTGAAAGCGTATAGCTAATGGTGGTGGCAATATTGAAAAATAGGGCTTGGCAGCTGAGATTATGCTCTATCAAATGGTGTTATTGTGTGCTTCTTGGTCTTCTTTCATAAATTAGTTGGAACTTGTTCATAGGCCACTCCTCCCCTAGAGTCTGCAAATCACTAACTGGAAAATAGTGGTGGAGCAAAGGAAATCAGTCATATTGAATCATAGACCTATCCTACTGTCTGGGATATCATTCAACCTATTTTCCTTATACTTCTTGACTTTTTTTATATAAAATTATAATGCTGCTGCCTTTCCTCTATGCAGGACTTTATTAGCTCAGATTTATAAAGCATTTGTGTGTAAAATAAATAAATTTTAAAAAGAAATCAAACTTTTACAGCTTTACCACAGCTGTTATTTGCACTAATTCCTGCTCTCTGCCATGGGACAAGTGTAATCACACAAAAAGGACTACTCTTCTTTCTTGAGAAAGCTAAATTTACTGTTATCTTTGATATCAAGCAACTTAAATACATTAAATTATGGTAGGTCTTTGAAGGTATTAATCTGCTGAGAAGGTAAGTATTGACTTCATTAAAGTCTCTCTAAGGTTCATTGTGGAATTACGTCTGAGAACATATTGCAGCTGTGGATAATGCAGTTTTGATGGCATGGTGAGGAAGAAATCATTTGAAGGGAATGTTTTTCTCCAGTGTTAGCTATAGCTGGATATATGTACTTGGTGAGCTTTGCTGTGGACTTGAAGTACAGAGAGAAATGAGTCTGTTTGATTAAAATTAGGCTATTACATTTCTGTACAAGTCAGGTTACAGTATTTTTGCTCTGAATACAGCTAATTTTCGTGGTTTATGTTAAAATAAAGCACTGGTATTAAAAAATATCAGGTAACCTTAATAATATGCTTTAAGCCATGTAAATATGAATGGATACCTTAGGATAAGAGTGCTAAATCAGAGATTTCTAATAATTAAGCAATTAATATGAGATGGTAAAATATAACAGTTGCCTTCTGGAGCTTACAAGTTGAATTTTAGTTCACTCCCCATCAAATTTTCCTTCCCATCTCTTGGCAAAACTCAATTTTACTCACAGCACTGTGTGAAAAACTTACCATCTGCCAGAGTCGTAGTGCTACCAGAATAGACATTACACAAATGCACATATCTGAGCAGTTAGAACAGGTTGTGATCTGTACTTCTATAACTGTAACCAAGCTTGTTTGCATTTTATGTTGTGCTTTTCCAAAGTAACAGTGACTTTGAGAAAGGGGAAAAAAAAACCAAAAAAAAAACAAAAAAACCAAACCCACCCCATTGTAAATTGTTTAGTTACAACATACTTCACAATTCTCAGTAAAAGCAACTAACGTACAGAGAAGAATTTGATGGTACAGTTTAAGTGGTAATGAAATCCTTGTTATTTCAAAGCTTACAGCATGATAACATATAAATCCAGAGACTAAATCCTACAAATAAGATGTGATAATAGAGTGTAAAATGAAGATGTGAAGAATTAACACTAATCTTCTGGGCAAATACAGCTACCACAGAGCTCTACATTATGTAGTTGTTGTAACTATGCTGAAACAACTTGGCATATTTGTGGTGTAGTAATGAGTTCAAGTACTCCCCAGCTGGGCTGGAAGAAGGCATTCACATGACCTTCGCCAACCTTTTCTACACCAGAACTAAGAATGGCTTTGGCAGGTGGGCTGATTATAATTGACTGCCGTCAGCACCTTAACAGATGTGCTCAGCACACATCAGGATCAGACTGTTCTGCCTTATGCAAATTAAGCACTGCTGAAAAGTGCTGGAATTTTGCTTTGCTAAGTTTTTCAAATAGGCTACCCAGTCTATTATTGCTTGCAAGAAATATATCTTTCTCCTAGATATCTTTTCAGTATTTAAAGGGAACTTATAAGCAAGATGGAGGCAATTATTTATTTATTTATTTTTTTAACGTAGTCTAAAAGTGATAGGGCCAGGGGGAACGTTTTTGACCCAAAAGAAGAGAGATTTAAGTTAGGTGTTAGGAGGAACAACTGCCTCACCACTAAGAGTGCAGTAAGATGCTGGAACAGGTTGCCTGCAGAAGCTGTAGGTGCCCAATGCTTGCGAGGCATTCAAGGCCAGGTTGGATGAAGCCCTGGGCAGCTTGATCTGGTAGGTGGCAGTCCTGCCCATGGCAGAGGGATTGGAGCTGGGTGATTGTTAATGTGTCTTCCAAAGCAAGTATTTCATGTGCTGAATTGGAATTATCCTAAGAGTGAAATGTGATGTATGTAGGATGATGTATGTATGCAGATCTCACCTCTGCATTTTTACTCATTTACTCATAACAAAAACGTAGAATGATTATGAAGATGCTAACTGATGTGACAGGAAGCTTTAATTTTTTACATGAAGGGCTGATATTAGTGTATATCCAAGGGATGTTCTCCTCTTGCGAAGCAAGTTTTAATTCCATTATCTCACAAACCTGGTTCAGCTTTTATATGGAAAGCTAGAGGTTGTAGTTAAGTAATGTTTTGGTGATTTTTATTTCATGTAATCTTAGCATGTAGACTTAAATGTGTAGTCACGGAACCTAACAGTTATTTGCAGGATTGTTATTTATCTCAAAACATACTGGCAGGAAGAGATATCTTCAAATAGTACATTCCAAGAACCAATATATTTCAAAATCAGCGAAGTGCAGACCATTAGGATTTGAAATGAGTAAATCTATATTTTCATTTGTGAATCCATTATTACTTCTCCACCAAACACTATAGTGGAGAGTTTTTATTTTTGTCTACCTGAACTAAAGCTTTGAACAAAATGCGATTGAAATTTAATTGCCAGATAGCTTTTGAATGTTCCCAGATCAACACAGATAGACTATCTCTGGCTATAAGTGGAATTAAAATTAACATTTTCAGTGATGTTTGGTAAACTAGGAAGACAATATATTTACTTAATTAATAGTAACGGTGAAGCAAATATGTGACAGTAAGAATCAGACTGTAATTTCTGCTTATACCAATCAGGAAGATGAGAGTGTTATGTATTTCCTGTATAGCTTGAATAAGTATCAGTACAAATAACTTTAAAACTCAAACTGTCTCTCTGTTCTTTTTCATTGGTTTGTCTGCTTTTAGAAATGTTTTGCTTTATATTTTCTTGTAGCTTAACTATAGGTCCAGGTATAAATCTGGGTTCTTCCCACCTGTTTCTTCACTGCACGTAGCTTGTCAGTTAATCTCTTATGTGGAGTTAACACTTCGCTATTAGCCTTAGAGGTTTTAAAAGTGAGATGCATTAGTGCATTAGGGTCATGCTGCTCTCTAGGTAAGTGTTAGATGAATCATAGTATGTCTTCATAAAGACTTCCTACGGCTTATTTGAATCTTAGAAGTGTCTTCAAGAGAGAAATAGAAGACAGCTGTCAAGAGGTAAAACTTTTCTGACAAGATCTGTCTAAGAGACTAAAGTAAAATTAATAAAGCAGAAGAATGTCAGTGGATCAAAAAGATCTCAACATGGCATTTTCAGAACTAAAACATGACAAGGTATTCAGATTGGTGAAGAAACCTATTTCTTTAGAGATATTGTATCTGCTCATTTTTATTTTCAGAAATATCTTCCTGATATTATAAGATACCAGTACAATTTTTCTTTAATATTTTGACCTTCAGTAGAGAAACAGGACTATGGGCACAACTCTCTTTGATAGGAAGAGAATAAACAAGTCTTAAAATCTCACAGTTCTCTAAGAACTCTTCAGGACTTTCACGTTTATAAAGATCTAATCATAGCAGATTGTGGACATTTTTTACAATGTACCTATTTCCAGCCTGAGATGTACTGGGGAGAATTCTCATTATCTCAGTGTCTTGAATTTTATCAAATTGGAAGCCAAATACATTTTTAAAAGATTTTTTTTTTTTTGGGGGGGGGGGGGGGGGAGTGGGAGGGGAACAGAATGGACACTTATACACATACCATGGCCGGGCACATTCCATAGCCATATATACACAGCTTTTCATTGATAAGAGAACTTCATTCTGGGCAAAAAAAAAAAACAACTTCATTCTGCACAGAACAAAATTCTCCCAAATATCTAAGATAAAATTTTAGACCTACAGGTTACACAGCACTCCACATCCTTTTAGTCCCTGCCTGACCTTGGGAAATGGTTGAGGAGTGGCTTAGCTGTCAGTGTTAGTGATAGTGCCTATGTGAATGGCTAAAAGAGGCCCTAAACTGAGAATGCTGTTTACATCTCTCACCAAAATGGAAACAAACAAAACAAAACAAAACAATTTTTGATGTGGGTTCCTATGAAATGAGTGTGAGAACAGATGATCAATAATTAATGATCTGGGAAGTAAATCAGGTAATAAAGGTGGCAACATTTGATTCTTAAACTTACACATACTTTGTAGGTAACTTTTACAGCCTCTTGCTTGTTGAGGGTACTTAGGGTGTATGAAAAACAAATAAGCATTTTTCTAGAAGCATGAATCTAAAAAAATTCCTCTTGTGTTTACTAATATATTGTTTCTGGCTCAAGATTTTACTGAGCTAAAAATTGGAAATTTTTCATAGGAAATAGCAATACCTAGTCTATTTCTTTGTGTCTGAACTCTGATCATTGCTGAAGACTGAAAGTAAGGCTAGACAGATCTTTGGCTGGGTTTTGTATGATTTTTTTCTTTTTTTTTTTTTTTGGACAGCCATACATTATCTGCTCATCTTGGAATCATCCAAATGCTGGCCAGAAAGTGAGGAGGCTTTGAACTTGGCTACATCAGCATGTAATTCTTCACAGTGGGACAATGTCAGCAGAATGAAGCAGAAGAACTTTCATGTACGGTAGGTGCTATTCAGGGCTTTTTCTTTAGCCTAGATTTTAGTCTTAGTTTTGTCTTCTGGTCTGACTGTTGCTATCATTTATGCAATATATTTATAGTGGTATTAGGGAATTGGTATTGGCTTGTGCTTTTTTGTTTGTTTGTTTTACACCTGGAGCAGAGCTTTCAGTTTGATTTTCTATTGATGGAATCTAATTTGTGCCCACTCGGTCCAGCCAGTGTGAAAAACCAATGCACAATAAATGGAGACAGTAGGAATTTTGTTTCAATTTACACTGTTACTCTGTCTGAACCAAAATGTTAATGTATCTTGATTCAACTTTATCTTGATGTTTCTTGAAGACAGAATTTCCATTTTTATAGCAACAATGTTGATTGTGGTCCAATTTAAGAGCATTATTAATGTCTGTGTTTAATAGGCATGTGTATAGAAATAAGGGAAAAGGTTATGCTGCATATTGTTATGGAACATATTTGTAATAAATGTGAGGAAGTCCATCATTTTGCTTGGCTACACGGAAGAAAAATAGTATGATGAAATCTCTGACTAAATAGTCAAGAGCAAATTCAACGACACTTTCTGCTTGTATTTGTGAATTGCATCTCTTTCACATAACAGAGATAAAAGTCTGATAACAGCAATGCAGACACTTGAATAAATCTACTCATGCTTGTTTACACTTAGATTGAATATTACTGCTTTTCTGAAGTGAGTGGCATAAGTCAGTGAAAAACAGAGGCAGTGCCTCCACAAAGACACTGGATCATTGACGAAAGTTACATGACTGAAGTAGATGGCTGAAAATTTTCATCTCCGATAGGAGAAAAAAAAAAAATTTGTTGATATTCCATGAGTGAGGAAATAGACATGGTGGGAATTAAGCCAGAATTAAGTATTTTCAACTTTGAAAAACCACCATTTAATGACAAGGTCATTAATGTAAGGTCAACTGTATAGATAGGGATTCCATATTCAGAAGGATTTCCCTCTTTTTTTTTTTTTTTTTTTTTTTTCCCCCCACATTAAAGCTGTGTTTCATGCTGAATTTGAGAGATTCAGAGCTCATTTGAGACATAAATTTAAAAGACTTCTGTATGACTTCTTGAAAACTTTGGCAGTATATTATCATCTATTATATGTCATCTGAGATTGTTTGGGTAGAAAAATGTGAATTCTAACTTTCAGTGCTTGCTTCAGACTTTTTTTTTTTTTAAAATAATGTTCAGACTATATTTGTCAGAGGACTAAATATATCAGATAAAAAATCACATGAAACACTTCAAAACTCCCCACAAAAACCACTTCACTGCCAAAATGAATGAAAACTTTCAACACCCAATGATGTCAGTGAGAACTGAGAGATTCCTCTGGAGATATGAGTGGTAAATTTTACTTTCAAGCTTTCTCTGTATAACACATCCTGCTCTTGCATCTGTTTATGCTATATCCTTTTTTCCTTGGTTAGAAACTAACATCTAGGTTTGTCTACAGGTTTATTTAAGCCAGGCAGTAGATTTTAATCCATGATTAACATTTGTTTTGTGTTTATTTTAGGAAGAACAAAATGTAGATTCTTCACTTGGATAATGGGAGTCTTCTGGTACAAGGCAGGTACAAATCATATTTTTCTTAATGAAGTCCTAAAATTTATTCAGTTGCACAGAAAGAACATGCAGCATCACATAAGATAGTCCTGAAATAAGCTTGTGCTTTTGTGTTTTGTTTTTGAACATAAAAATGACACGTATTGCTGGCTCAGTCTAAATAATACCTTGTTTCTAAAAGCTTTTCCACATTAGACTATTACAGTCTAATGATTATAGTTGTACTTTACATACAAATGGTGTCATAATTTAGTGGTAAAATAATAAGTCATGCATACACAAGTTGCAACTAATTATAGCTGTTGAAAAATAGTCACTTCCATGCTTGTTACTACCTCATTTAATGCAAGAATGACTCATCTTCTACGCTAATGCTCCTTTGAATGAGGTAAGAGAAAAACTCATAGGTTGTATTGGACAAACCCATATGTATATACACTGGGGCTTTGTCTTGTGCTTTTGTGTGGACTGTGACCATATGGTAGTCTATTCCTATTTGCAGTATATGATAATCAGCTGAACAGTTAATGTATAATAACATGATGTGTCTGTGTAATGGGGCAGAATAAAATGCTTTTTTTTGAAATGGGTACTTTTATGTTGTTATTGAAATTTACTTTGTTGTTAGTACAGCCATACATTTTAGAATAGTAGTTGTGGATGTTTGGGCATGAAAGAAGCTTTGCGGCCTCTAGGGTGAATTATGAGGTAGGTAGTATTCTGTGGAGCCTTTAAGTTATAATGGAAAGGCATAATGAAAAGAGAATAGCACTTGCTAAGACTGCAACCATTCTTCAATGAAAGAATGGATTTTAAATATTGTATGCTGATAAATGTTGGTTTTCTTTGTTGTCTTTGCAATCTTTAATCTGAGCATGAGGAAAACTTGAGAAATTATTTCTAAAGCAAGACTTTTAGGAAATAGACAAATCTTCTAAAGCTTTCACACATTCACATTTCCCAAAAAATAGTAGTGATCACTCATCCCATCCCAATACTGACTGTCAGCTTAAAATTCAATTCTCTTTAAGTAAGTAGCAAAACAAACAAAAAACTTATGCTCTTGCTCCCCTTACCTGTAGAACACTGGGACACAGTGGGCTCTGTGGAGTAGCAGAAGGGGCTTCACGCGAGAAGAGAATTAATAGTGGATCAGAAACTGATGTGGATATTTTGTGCTTGGTGATCTAGGAGATAAGAAGATGATAATGGTGGGAGAAAGGAAGGAAAGAATGTAACAAGGAGAAAGTAATGGAGTATGAAAAATAAAGAAAAGGAGAGTAGTAAAGATAAACAAATACAAAAAGAAACCTTTATCCACAAGATGTCATCCCTGGCTTCAGGGAGTTATGTTGCCAGAATCCAAGATAACATTTGCAGAAATAGATATCAATATGTGCTACGTACTTGTCTCTCAGTCATAGTCTTGCAACTTTTGGTCCTAGATATTGCTGTAATAAGACCTGATACTAGCTAGTTCTGTGTGATGAGCAGAGAATTGCATTCTTGTGTTCTTGTTACATTTTGAAAGAGTGGTGATGAGATTGAAATCCAAATGCATAAAAAATCAGACAGCCTTATGAGTAGAATGAATCATTATAGTTTGTTTTCACTTTCGCTGCTTGAGGAAGTGATTAGGAGGCTGGCCAAGGAAAGACGAATGTCGGAGTCTAACTGCCCTCAGGTAAATTATTGTATCTGGCTCCGGGAATGATAAACACAGAAAGAAAAATACAGAACAATCTCACCCAAGGCATTTACAGCATGCTTATGTCACTGGTGTGGTAAAAGTTTTTGTTGCATACTTTTTGGAAAAAAAAAAAAAAAAAAAAAAAAAAAAAAAAGAATGTGATTCCTTGTTTCTCAGCTGAACTCCTGATGAAACTGTGATGTTCTGGTGGGAAGGCTACTAGGAGTCCACTGTTAAGGACTGTTAGTCACCAAGGGGAAAGCAGGGTACCATCTAGTAGAGTTCAGCTGCCTCTATTATTACTTGTAATCATAGCTTTGTAAAATTGGGTTTTTCCTGACTTTAGTTAAAAATGTTTTTGGATTTCAGTCCTGTTTTCTGTCAGAGTGAATCAACTATTACTGAAGGGAACAAATTTTTTAAGGGTTTATGCATCTGTTCATCCCTAGATTTTTACATGTCTCTTCATTATTCTTGTGTCTCTGTTTTCTCTGCCCATAGTAGTTTAGCATAGTTTTGAATTATGCAATAAATATGTAAATAGGTACACATAATACTTGTGTATTTTTAAATTAATATCACTTATATAACATATACATATCTGTTTTGTATACATGTCTATTTTATATACATACATATATACATAAATATGTGTAAAATATATTTTTTAATAATCATTATGTACCTATATGCAAACACATACAAAATACTGGTATGTAGACAAATATGTTTTTATTTGTAGAAAACTGTAATTGTTTAAAAACTGTATCACTATGTAACGTCCTCTGAGATTACTGCTCTGTGTAAGTCTACCTGGGGAGGAGCAAGCAACCCAAAACCAATATTTGCTGGGACTGGCTGATTGGAAAGCAGTTTTGTGGGAAAGAATCTGGGTGTTCTGGTGGACACCGAGCTAAACAGGAGCCATCGGTGTGCCCTTGCGACATAAGAGAAGAATTATATCCTGGGCTGCATTAGGCAAAGAATTGACAATAAGTCGAATATAGTGATTCTTCCTTTTTACTCAGCACTGGTGAGGTCACATCTGGAGTGCTCACAGTCTTCATATAACCTTTGATTCAAAGGAAGATTCATGAGTGCTTATGCTTTCCCTCATTACTGTGATACATCAGGATGTAAAAGAAATATGTTACAGTAGTTTACTTCAATAAAGATAGAAAAACTGATTTTTATAAGACTAAACTGGCAATTTACTACAGTCAAAAAAGAAGAAATGAAATTATTTGTACGCTTAATACAAGGAGCTAAAAAGAATGCCAGTCATAAAATCAAAATTTTTTGTAATGGGTAAAAAAATTCTATAGATTATTCTGTTTTTAAGAGGAATGAACCAGCCTGAAGATTCCTCATTAACTTTCAAGGGCCATTTGGCAGATAATGGAATTCATCCACTAAAGCATTTATTTATCCTGTCTTACAGATACACATGCTTATCTCTGAACAACAAGATCCCCTGTAGGAGGAAAAATCTTGTCTGCATTGAGGCCAGAAGAAAAGTGGTAGAGAAATAAAATGGGGAGGGATGAGGTTGGGGGTAGATCAAGCAAACTGAAAAAAAATAATTAAAAAAAAAATATATCCACATGATAATGAACTGGAAAAATTGGATAACTACTAGAGGCCTGCATTTTTATTTTTTATTTTCCAAAGAAAAGGAAACAGCAACAGTAAACCCACCAAGATGCAATTCAAAATTGATAGACCAGCTTTAAAAACATAATGGGGGTATATTTATGTAGGTTTTTTTGTGCAAAACCATAGAAAAGTTGAGGCTGAATTTTATGCCCATCTGCACTCTTCCCTTTTCCCCAAGATTCTGATATCCTTTTACAGTGGAAGAGGTCAAGCGTGTGAATCTGTGGTTTACTAAAGATGACATTTTAAAGATTGGGAAACTTCTCAGTGGAAATCAATGAGTGCAGTCCTTTTGGGTTTTGAAAATATAAATTAAAGAAAATTGAGTATCTGACCTAAAGGGTGAAACCTATGCAGGAACAAGAGAAAATTGTACTTTAGAAGTCAATATCAACTGAAGTTTCTTTCTGTTAAGAAATTCAGCAGTGCAAAATATTGAGGGCACAAGGTTGCAGTGAAGTTAGTGAATTTGTTTTTAATTATTATTTTTGTTGTTATTTGTTGTTGTGTTGTTTTTTATATTATGTGGAATGCCAATCACTACTTACAAACAAATGTCATGATTTTCACTGAATGAAAAACTTTGTAGTCACTGCTGCATTATTTTTGATATCCCTATTCCTGATTTTTCCAACTCCTTGTGCTGGAGATTGTGCTTCAATTTAATTTTTACATGGAGAAAGTGAAAGAAAATGTAAAACAAGTTAGGACTCACTCTCTAAGATGTTAGTTGAAGGGGGTGATAGGTACATACTGTGTATTGCATGGGATTTTATGTTAGGACCTCTTACAGAAGATTTGCTATTTAGTTTCCTTATTTTTCATCACCAAATAAAGCCTCTTGATGTTATTAATAATGGACTGTTATCTTAGCTTGCTTGTATCTGACAAGACTGCATGTAAGATGACGTGTATTTAGCACTGCAGAACACTAGGAGAGCAAGACTTCAAAATGAGCAGTTGCATTAAAACCATGCATTCTTTATGACTGTGAATTAAAAAAAAAAATCAGTTTTGTACATTTTCTGAAAACCAAGAAAGAGAGTCTAATGTATTTGAGGACATTTTTTATATGTGTGCTATAAAAAAATTGCTCTATGTGACAATATGTAAATATATGCATAGCTTGAATATTTTTCAGACTTCTTAGATACTATACCCCTTTCTCCTTCCAGCCCTTCCCTTGGGACATCCAATTGAAGTATGATAAAATGAGTGCATATATGAGCTCATTAATACTTATCAAATGTTTCAAAAATTACAGGATTATGAAAATACCGAGTTTTTCAAAACTGTGTTAGTATCTTTCATTTCAGAAAGCACTGATCCGAGGAAAAATTGATATTCCCCTCCCTAACCTATCTTACAGTTTTCAGAAATTGATATCCTGAAGCTGATGTATGAATTACCAGCTTTCTTGGATAGAGCGTCTTCTGTTCTGCCCTATGCTTCAAGCTCTGATGAGATTGCTTTTTAATGCTGGCTCCACTTATGACTTTATTTATATGGGCACGTGCACTCTTTTGCATTCTCAAATGAGTTGAGAGAGCCAACTGAATTTGTAAGTGCAAATAGCCAGCTATTGTATTCAAATGTGCCTGGGATAGATTCGTATGCATACATAAGGCTTGAGAGCAACACTGCTGATTATCAACAGGGAGTTTAGGGATGTCAATTACACTGCTCAGTGTCATTGGAAATACTAATCTCTTGTATCTTAGTTGAATAAGTGTTCTAGTTTTACAGTGGGTGGAATTGTGTTTGCTTTTCAGTGCCTGCATTATTGTACTTCTCATAAATAAATCCTTCTGAGAACTGTGTTTGAAGTTTATTTCTTTACATGTTTCACCTAGCTATTTCTTTTTTTTTCATCTCTCCATTTAGCTTTTGTTGTCTTCTTAGGAACATTTTAGAGAAAGTCCAGATTATGTTTCCTACTATGGTGAGTTTACAATTCAATTTTGAGTGTAGGAGTGCATTTGCAAAGCTAATAGGATTACTGTATTTTTTAAGATGAGGGTCCCTAAATTCTTTTTAAATCACATCCTTTTTCTCATAGACAGAAACTTGCAATCCTTAGATACCTGCAAAAGTATCTAAGGATTTTGAGCATCCAGTCTGGTGTAAGTAGTAGAGAGAACAGATCCTGCAGTCTTTAGTTATCATTTCTTCATGCTATGGATGCTTGGAAGTTGATCAGAGTAACTTTGCTTTAGAGCACTATGCAGTAATCTTCTGCAAGGAAAAGAATTCTTTTAATGTCTAATATTTAGAGCTGTATGAGATCTAAAATAAGGGTCTTTTGCAGCCCTCAAACTCCTTATAATTGGTTTGTAAATTAAACTAGTTTTTGCTACCTATCAAATTCCCAATCAACTTTTGTATTCTAAGGTCTTAGTGAAGGTATTCTATCCCAGTGTGCCCAAAGCACAATTTTGCAGTCTTGCAGGTGATGATGAATGGGTTTTTTTTCTCTTTCTCTGCCTTTATTTATTTATTTATTTATTTATTTAAATCTATAGAGTTTTCATAGTTTCCCTTTGATATTTCTCAGAATGTGAAGGTCTCCCTTATCTTTCCACCATAGATGAGTATTGATTATTGTCTATTTAAACTTTGCTTTTAAAAGCAGGAACTGGAACATTTTCTCACTTTCAGTTTTGAATTCCAACTCTGCAGATGTTTAAGCTGACTAAAAAATGAAATTTCTGTTCCCTGAAGACTTCCAAGAGTTCATAAGCTTGTTTTGTGGCTCCATAAGATTGGGTTGACAACTGGGAATTTCATTTTGATGAATCTAAAGTACCATCAACATTTTGACATTACAGTATGCAGCCTTCAATTATATATAAGTGATGGCCTTAAATAGAAAAGATGTAAGTTCCTTCTAAAAGTGTGGGCTAAGTAATACTCCATCATGAAATTTTGATTTTGTCGCGTCTTTGATGGTTATGACTTCTGTCACAGAAAAATATTTGACAGTTCTAATTGAAAGCAGTGTTTAAATTAGAAATGGTTACCAAGGCTTCATGTTTTAATTTATGTGTTGAATGGGAGAGGTATGAAAAGTTAAGCTTCTTAAAATTCTGCTTTGAATACTTTGAAGAACTATGTCATACTGTACAGAAAAAATGTGTGCGCTACACCTCAGAAAATGAAACACAGAATACTTTGAGACTTTGAAGTCTTGAGTTTGAAATAAGGTAAATTAAATGAGTAACAGTTTCACAATCTCTCAGACAAGTTTTACTCAGAATAATTTCTCATAATAGGAAAAAAATGATGCGGAGAAGAGTGATTAGCAGTGATGATCAAAGGAGATCTGGGGCTGAGAAGTAACATTTCTGGCCTTTCTGTAAGTCATATACAAGGATTTTTTTTTTAATTTTGTAGTTCTTTGAAACCTTAATTTGATAAGGGAATTGCTTTATAAGGGTAGGATAGCATTATTAGCTCAATTTCACGAGTTAAAATTGCAACATTGAGAAATAAAGGAGGAAAAAATTTTCCAAAGACTCAGGTTTAAATGTGACCTCTGAAAAAACTTCAGTGACAGTGGCTTAGGTTTGTGAATAACTGCATGTCTTAAAAACTGTTTAAAAGTCCTTTAAAAGTAATATCCAAAGTGTTTGGATTCAAAACGCAGAATGAACTTAGTTATGAATGTCCCCAAACTTTCTTACTATAAGATTCTGATTTCCACTTTTTTTTTTTTCCTCTTGCAGTAGGGTTTCATGTGCATCTCAGCATGAGTCAAAGTCCTCTCTTCCTTACTGTTTTGCCAGAACAGGCAGATAATGGATCATTCAACATTCCTACCCTTCTCAGTTCGGGTAACTTGTAACCTCCTTGGTCTCCAATGAGAGATCTCTACATGAGACAACTTGTCATTGGAGCCTGCTTCATTCCTCTCTGATGAGCTCTAGGCAGGTAGTTATGATTTATTGATATTTCTGGTCACATACTTTGCAATGTAGTTCATACACTGCACATTTTTGGCTTGTTTTATGAACTGTATTTGGCTAGTAAAGTGTTTTAGGGAGCTATGGAGGCCAACTGAGTAGGTGACTCATAGGGGAGGAAAGACACAGGCAAAGTGGGAAAGCAAAATGAAAGCAAATACTTTATTTATCTACTCCTTTCTGATGTGATCCCCTTATGAGTACTAAAAAGCCCCAAAATATAGGTTTATCTTGTTAGAATGGGAGCACTCAGACTCACAGTCTATGTCATCCAGCTACTGACATTCAGTAGGTGGCAGAAGCGTGATTATGGACCAAAGAACAATATATTTGAAGTAGAGAATTCTCTATTTTAATTCTGCTTTTTCACTTCAGGAAAAGAATATGTAATCAAAGCCAATTAAACTTCCTTTGGGAGGGTGATACCAAAGGCTTATTTTCATGAAGCTCTTCCCTGAATTTGAAATATTTTAATTCCCTTTAAACTGAATTGTTCCTCAACTGACACATGGATTTGGGTGAAACTGGTTCCAAAGCTTCTCCTACTGGTAATTCTTAAGTCCTCAGCCTGTAGAATTAAGGAGATCGCTTAACTTTGTATCTACTTGTTCTGCTTTTTGTCTGTCAGTCTGTGACAACGTCAAAGCATAGCACAAAAGTCTGAATTCCAGTTAAAAAAAAAACAAGATACAATAAATCTCTCCATGCAGTTGCCTGAATTTGGACCAAATGTAGAAAAGAGACTTTTCTCACAGATCTGGCAAGGAAGACAAAGTTATTACGTTGTTCCCTTGCTGAAATCAAATTCTGAAACATATCGAACTCCTAGTATTCCAAGATAATTTGATATGGCCTGGAACTTTTCACTAAGATGCTCTTCATGTGGGAGATTTTGACCAATATTCTCCTATGTTTTTATAGTCAATAGAATTTAACTAATTACTGAATGGTGAAGATGATATTTCTTATGGTGGGCTTTTGAATTATACAGTTATAGGACTTTTGTCTCTATTATTGTATATTTGTACCTTCAGTGTTAAGTATACATGAGTCTGTTTTTGATTTTTTATTTCCTTTTGCTTATTTTTTTTCCTCTGGACTTATGTACACTCACTTTGATTTTGGAGGAGTTTTGCACTGATACATGCAAATGAATTTCCACTGTTCCTTGCATGTGTGTATAAATGCAATTGCATTAGTAGCTCTGAAGTGAGTCTCAGAAAAAAGTGCAAAGCTGGAGATGGGCAGAAGTGCTGGTATGCCCAGAGGTTTGTTGTTGTTTTTTTTTTTTTTAAGTTGAATTTCAGAAAGGGGCTGAATTAGTTCATGTTTCTTTTTTGAGAGGTTTACAGGGAGTAAGGCATGTAGTCTATTGGGAGACTAGTTATATGTAAGGCCTTCAAATAACATTTCACCATTTGTGACTGAATGTAACTATTGCTATTGTCCCTTTTAGTAATGCATGGACAATACACTGGAAAATGCTTGCGAAGAGTGTTCTTTGTTAATACAGATTTGACAAGGCAGGATTCTGCAGTGGGATGTACAATATCTAGATTAATTGAAAAAAGCAGGAAAGCTGCTTCAATCAGATGATGGTATAATGAATGGGGAAGCTGCATACTCTTACTAAAAAAAACTCAATAGCTTGTTAGCTATTATCAATAGCTTAAACCTTCTCATTCAGATATCAAGAAAGATCTCTTGAGAGGTCTTTCATATTTTGTACTGTTCAGCTGCTAAATTATCCTGTGTATATTGAAGTTAATAGCTGAAGTGAACAAATAATAAAACATTTGCTCTTCAGTGATAAGCTTAAGTTCAGCTGTCCCTCTCACCAAAACTTAATACTTTCATCCTCATCCATCTCCAAATCCAAAGTATTTTTGTGAGTGGCAAAGTAATTCAAACAAAATTTCCTATGATATTCAGTTTACTGGCTAGGTTATCTGCCATCTACACATGCACATTGAGGATTTTATTCTGGTGAATTTTCTGCTGTCATATAGTAAGGATTCAGTTCACAGCATGATTTTTTCATTATGGTGCTAATATCCCTTTTTGTCAGCCAGTCTATCTAGATTAACAAATTCAACAAGAACTTCACGTCATCACAATATCTGTTCTGTTTAGTTGTTTATTGGAAAATCACTGACAGTAGAAGAGGATAGATATGTGCACATGCCGACAGTTCAAGATTGTGAAAGATTTGTCTCCTTATATACAAGGTTAGCAAACATCTGATCAGAGTTAGCAATCCATTTATGGCTGTTCCTGCCCTTTACACAAATAAACAGTTGCTTGGTAGTACAGATGAAACAACTGCACATTCAGCTCTTGAGTCTGTGCATATGCGAATTAGATGCATGGGATCTGTATTATCTTCTCTGTATCAAGGGATAAGTCAGTAAAGCTGTTGATTCCTATCACTGGAAAAGAATGCAGCTCTGGTCCTACAAGCTCATTGTTATATGTGTGAGACAGCTACTTACTTTCATGATTATATTCATTAGGGACATTTACCCGACATTTACTCTCCCTCTGCCCTCAGACTGCCCAATAGGGAATGGTTTTGTGTTAAAAATAGACCTGCCTGCAAATCATCTTGCATCATTAACCTGAAGTTATTATTTTGTATATAAATATGGCTGTTACAAAGAGAGTAAATATACAAATTAATTAAGCCTGCTATAGGAGTGTTTTGAATGAAATTTAGTTAATCCAGCAAAAGGCTGTACACTGTATTTTAATCTCTCAAAAGAACCACAGGTAATTCTTTTTTGTCTTGCCTTCTCTACCTTCCCACTTCCCCACACAGCTGCCAACTGTTTAGAGAACAATTTGGCTCTTAATGTCCAGCTGAGGTAGTGTAGAATAAAACAAGCCAATGTACCCTGAGAGTGATTTACAGGTTGTATGAGTCTACTGTAATGAGCTGTGGTTCATCAGTCAGCCCCAAATCTAATCTTTTAGCAGAAGAAGATTATCATGAAATGTACTGTGTGTGGACTAAACCAGGTTGGAGGAATGCATTTGTCTATGTCTTCCATACAGTTTCCTCAGAGTTCCCTTCTGTTAGCTCTGTATAGTCAAGGAGTTCACTTGAAAAGCATGCATCTACGTATATGTTAGATGATATGTTTATCAACTTTTAATTATATGTTGTGATTTGAAATGTTGATACATTCAGCCTAACTTCAAAGTGTGTTTGTCTTTCAAAAATTATGGATGCTAACCTAAGCAGAAAAACTGAAAGACTGTGCTACTTGGAAAGAGAAAAGTCTGGCCCACATTTGTCAGGTAAAAGATGGAGAAGATGTGTATCACATTCTCTAAACTGATTTCTGCACCAAATAGTGAGGAAGAAAATGCCTCAAGCAAAAGGACAAACTTGACAGACAAATGGGCATAAACTGCAGAAAGATGTTTTAAGTGGAAAATGAGATGTTTTCTAATGAGAAGAAAAATATGCTGGTGAAATATGAATAACATTTCTGAAATTTCTGTCAAATTGTCTCTCATAGAATCATAGGTTGTCTTGGGTTGGAAGAGATCTTAAAATTCATCAAGTTCAATCCTCTTGCTGCAGTCATGGTGGCCAACCACTAGATCAAGTACTTTTTCAAGGTCCCTCTGGATGGCATCTCTTCCTTCTGCTGTACCACTGCATCGCTCAGCTTGGTGTCATCAGCAAATGTGCTGAGGGTGTACTAGATCCCATCATTTACTGGACATAGAGTCACTGCTCACAACCCTCTGGCTGTGACTTTCCAGCCAGTTCTTTATGAACTTGATAGTCTACCCTTCAAATCCATATCTCGTAATTTAGAGATAAGGATGTAGTGTGAAACCCTGTCAAATGCCTTGCAGAATTCCATGTACATTGACATCATTTGCCCTTCCTTTGTCTACTGATGCTGTCACTCCATCATAGAAAGCCACTAGATTGGTCAGGTGTAACCTTCGCTTTTGAGTCTCTGTGATTCTGAACTTTGTTGAATAGCACCTGTCTGTCTTTTGAACTTGTATAGAATCTAGCAGATTAAGACACCAGAGTCTTTAGAGACTTTGAGATCCTGAAAATTGTACCATGGGCAAGATTTCAGTGATATATCCAATTCAGAAGTGAATCAGACATATTTCATATATATTGTTTTTTAATTAATAATTTATGTTCAACACCTCAAAACAAACCTTGCAACAAACCACAGATAACATTAAAAAAAAAAATCATACAAAGGAGTAAAAGGAAATGGAAAGAATATTCAGCTGAATGAGTGGATAAGCAATTTCTTTTATAGTTAGGTGAGAGCCTGAGATTGTGAAGCCACAAATAATGACAGCAAGGAGACCTTCTCCACTGCTTAGGGAATGTTTAATCACTTGTTTTTAACTGACTTTTTTTAACTTAATCCTTTAACTTAACTAAAAGTATGAAGGAAGTCAAAAGTTAAACAAAAAAAACCAAAAAATTTTGAGATAGTCCACAAACTGCAGCTATTTATGCTGGTAGCATATTAGAAGACTTGAAACTTTGGATCATCTGACAACTTGGTTTTATTTTAAACTCAACCAACTCCCATTATATTTCATTCTCTTCTATGTTGCCTTAAGTTCACCCTTTTCCCTCTGTCTTTCAGCTTCTCCTGTTTTATTGACTATGGGCTGGTGTTTTCTACTATGAATTTTTTTTTTCTTTTGATGATTCTGTAATGTATCCCAATACTGTACAGCAGAGCTCAAAGGCCTCTTTTGCTCTTCACTGTTTATAGTTTAAACGGTTGATTCATTTAAACTATTTAAACATTCATTGATTCATAGTCATATTTGCATATACTGAACACAGATGTTGGTTTCTTCCAAATTTGGATTGAATTGAGTCAGCAATGTGGTTAAGTGAGTGCTTTGCTCTAATTAGTCCTTGATAATTGTTTTGTCATTTTTTCCCCAAAACTTTGAGCTGGATGCAGCTGTCTCGACCAGTCACATCCATCATGACTGTCAGTGATGTTTAACTGCTTATGTTGGATGCAGCTATCACAACTGCCACTGGTGGTTATACCTTGAGCAGGGTTACTGGAAATAAAAGCCAGAACAGCAAGAGGGCAGAACACTGTCACAACTGATGGATTCTCTTTGCTCCTGATAGGTCCTTACAGCTTATCTTTACAGGATTTCCTCTTTTCCTAAGAACAGTATGGTAAACAGTGGACAAGGAAATATTGCAATAGATTTTTTTTTTTTTTTTTTTTTTCCTAAAGATTTTCCATATCAATAGTTATATTTTTATTCTCCAGAACAGAATGTGAGAGAGATTATTTAGTTAGATGCCTTAAAGTGAAACAGTTTCAAAGGAAACTGAAACAAGTTTGTAGCAGGATAGCTTACATTTAAAAGTTTGGAATAATACTCTGAAGATGCTGAGGGATCTGAAGAGGGTATTGGCAGTTTGCTCTGCAGAGGAATCCTGTAACTAGTTTTTCACAAAATAGAAACACTAATATATCATTCTTTGGAAGTTTTAAGAACAGCTCCTGTGTTTGCAGGTGTATTGCTTTATTCACCTAGCCCTTTGATTTAACTGAGACATTAAAAATGTAGTAAAATAATCTTGCTTTGGACTTAATAGAATATGTGGTTTCGGATGCAGAGTAAATCTCACTGTTTGTTTTACCAGAAACAAATTTTCAGTGTTTGGGCACTGAATTGAAGAAATCTGTCATCCACTGAGCCGTAGTCTACACCAAAAAGATCAGACCAAGAATTTTCTTTGTCAGATTCTTCAACAACTGTGTCAGCAGCAGCTCTGTTGCCTTAATTAAAGCTTTACCCATGTATATATCAAACTCTGGTGTCTGGGAAGAAAATTAATCTCCTTTAATGACAGCAGTTGGCTGGCAATTGACTTTTAAATCTCCCCCTGAGTCTTATAACTTTGTTGAAAGATGCAAGTGTGCATCCAGTAAATCTAGTCAGATAATTTGTTTATTTAGCTTCCAATTTTTCAGAGACAAAAAATTTGGCAAGCTTGATATTATTATCAAATCTGAATGATATTTCTCTTCTATGAATATACATAACCTCCTTCTTTAAAGTGCAAATGCTTTTTAAGTCTATTTCCCCCATGGAAAGGAAAAAAATGATTTATTTTCAATAACCTGGAGGAGACTGGATTTTTTTAGCCGGTTGTTGATGGCATTAGCCATTAACTATCAAGCTATGTTCATGGGTTAGTGAACACTTTGTGGCTGGAGATGTATAAAAGTATGCTGAGAGAGCACATCATGCCCTATTCTTGCTCTAACATCATTCAGTAGCTTTTGAGAGGAGAGAAATTTCTATTTCCCATACCATCCTTTTTTATTATTTTTAACACTAATTTTCTGAGGAACAATGCCTTCCTCCCTTTGTCGTTGTTCTTTTTTGTTTGCAGGGATAGATGATTGTTTGGATGAAAATACACTAAACGCATGACAATGACAGGATTTTGATATAGGCAGTTGTTTATGTAGTGAGCTGTTTTGCTTCTGTCTTCAATTCAGACAACCTTTTAAATATTTTATGTCTTTTGTATTTTTAAATAAAAAGGAAAAGAGTAGGATTGTGCACAAACTGAGACTGTAAATTACAAAGAAATTAATTATAGCTATAAATTAGCCAGAGATTTTGTACTGAAAAATGCTACTTATCCCAAAGTCTTGCAAATATACTTTGAGATCTTGTTTTCTTGTTGAGTGCTTTAACAGCAGTGTATTCTACAAATAACTGTATGCATGTTATCTAGGAGTTGTATGAGCCTCTCTCTTCCCCAGAAGGGCTCAGGGAATTTCTCGCTATTACTGCAATGATAGGAAGAATTTTGTTTATTTAATTGGGTAGATTGAAAGAATTGCCTGTATTCTGACATATTTAATTTGTTAACCAGAATATTAGATCATGTTTGGTCCACTTATTTCTCATATCATCCTGATAATTTACACCGGAAGAGGCTTGATACTTCTGGCCATAAAACACAGTAATTGAAGTTGTTTATGTTTTGAGCTGTACTGTTTCAACAGTGATAGAAAATTTGTTTTCCCTTTTTTATTGTTCTGTATTGTATCCCTGAACCATACAGGAATTTTGGGATTATGATAATTATATTTATAAAAGATAAAATTGCCAATGTTCTTAACAGTTAAGCACAAAATAATTAACATTGTTAGCATAATGGTGGAATTTTATTTACATATGCATCAGTCACAAAAGTAATGTGTGATCTATGTTTGAGCACTTAGTCTCAGGTGAGCAAAACAATAAGCACTCATCATTTTTGGTGTTAACAGTAAAAAGTTGGCATTCTTAACAATACTATTAGTGAAGAAACAAAACATTGAAGACTCTTAGTAAGTGGCTGACACCGTCAGTCTGATCAACTCATTTGTATGAAGCTGTGTAGATACCATTACAAACTTGTAGACTGAAGATTTGAAAACTAGTATAAGCCTCGCTTTCTGTGTTAGAATGCTGTTGTTTACTTAATTGTTATAGCTTAGTCTGTCTGGCTCTGCTTTTCAAAAGAAGAATCACAAAAGGTTCTGTTTTGAATACTTTGTGAAGTACAGCTAATTGACAAACATTAGACAGTAGTAATTATTCTTAAATTGATTATCATCGAGCAGGTGCACAGTTTTTTGATAGAATGGATTGTGCTTCATGTCATATAGATCTAGGCATACGTAGAATAATAAATTTTTTAGTCTGAGGGATTATTTTAGTTCTGAATAGGTGAAGTGTCTAAACAAAATAAATATGAAATCGTTTATAGATTTAAAAAGACCCAACATTCTGAATGTTGGAATCATCTTTTAATTGATGCCTCTGGTAACATCTGATTCTACATAAACTGAGCTAACTTAAAAATTGCTCAAACAGCTGTTTTGTCATCACATAATTGACAGAGTTTCTGCTAAAACATCTGTTGCCATGTTGCTAAGTTTCCCTCTTCAATTATTTATGTTCAGTTTGTGTTCACAGATATTGTCAAATTATGGATGCGTAGAAGTAGCATTCTAAATTATTAGTAAGATAATACAGTTTTATATTTTCAGGTAGTCATGGATGCCTTAATCTTATACATTCATTCTTCTCTTTTCCTACAAGTTCTGCATTTACCCTCAGATCATTCTCATCCCACATCTTTCCCCTTATCAGTGAAGTCCAAGGTTGTGCCTGACTAATCTGGTAATCTGCTATGATGGAGTGATGGAAGACAAAGTAGTAGACAAATGAAGAACTACCTGGACTTCTTTAAGGCCTTTGGTATGGTCCTACACTACATTCTTTTCTTCAAATTGGAAAGATACAGATTTGAAGGATGAACTATTGAGTGGATAAGGAATTGGTTGAAAGGTCACAGCCGGAGGGTTACAATCAATGGCTCAGTGTGCAGTAGGAGGCCAATGATGAGTGGTATTCCTCAGGGATCTGTCTTGGGACTGGTGCTCTTTAACACCTTTATCAATGACCTTGATACAGGGATTGAATACACCTTCAGCAGGTTTGCAGATTATACTAAGCTGAGTGGTGCATTTGTTACAATAAAAGAAAGGGTCCAAAAGGACCTGCACAGATTTGAAAAGTGGGCCCATGTGAACCAAATAAGACTCAACAAGGCCGAAAGCAAGATGTTGTACTTACGCCAGGGCAAACCAACATGTATACAGACTGAGAGAAGAACTTATTGAGAGCAGCCCTGCAAAGAAGGATGTGGGGTGGACGTGGGGATGAAAAGCTGGATATGAGCCAGCAATGTGCTTTTGCAGCCTGAAAAATCAACTGTGTCCTCGACTGCATCAAATCTGGCGTAGTCACAGGGAGAGGGAGGTGATTGTCCCCCTCTACTCTGCCCTCGTGAGGCCCCATCGGAAGTACTGCATCGAGGCCTGGGGCCTCTGGCATGAGAAAGAAATGAAGTTTCAGTGGGTCCAGAAGAGAGCCACAAAGATGATCAGAGGGGCTGGAGCTGGAGCACCTCTCCTACAAACACAGGCTAAGGCAAATGGGTTTGTGCAGCCTGGAGAAGAGAGGGCTCCACTGCAGATCTCCTGTACTACTTAAAAAGAGGTTATGAAGAGGAAGGAGACACTTTTTTTTTTTACGTGGTCAGATAGTAATAGGACAAGGGGGAATTGTTTTAACCAAAGAAGGGAAGATTTATGTTAAATGTTAGGAGGAAATCTTTTGTTCAGTGTGGAAAGGCACTGGTTATCCAGAGAAGCTGGGGAAGCCCTATGCCTGGAGACATTCAAGTCCAGATTGGATGGGGTTCTGGGCTTCTTAATCTGGTGAGTGGCAACCCTGCCTCTGGCAGGGGATTGAAACTGGATGGTGTTTAATGTCCCTTCTAGCTGAAGCCATTCTACAATTCTGTGATTCTACTAAAAGAGCGGAAAGGTTCAGCCTCAGGCCCAAGCAATTAGAGGGAGTTTGGGAATGACAGTGGATGCTAACCAAGGTTTTGACCCAAGTGATTTTAGTATGGATAGCTAACAATCAGAGCCTGAAGACAGATTTAAATATTGACCAGTCTTCTGTGTTGATATAGCTTTTAAAATGTTAATATAACACTTGTTTTGCCTTTTTTTCTGTATCTCTTTTCTTGGGTGAATATATATTGCTTTGTAAGGTGTCCTCGCTCTGTGTGACTTCACTTAAAACAGCAGGGAAATTCATCTTGCTCTTTCATGTCAGAAATTTAGCAGGCTGAGAACCATCAAGGCAGCATTCTTCCAGCATCTTGGTACTTATTTGTGTCATCTGACTAGCTGTGCTAGTGGTTCATGGTGATACTGCTATATGAAGCAGTAATTATTTATTGATTTCTTTCATTGCAGGGAGACTTCCATCTTCACTCTGAGAGGTGAAAAAGGAATCTTTAAAGCAGGATGTCAGACAAAATGTCCAAATAATAACTGTAGGGTGATCCAAAGCAAATGGGCTCTACTTCAGTAGGCTGAGGCACCAGGCAACTCTGAAATAAGGTTCCTCAGTGGACTTCTTAGAGAATGATGGAGTAAAAGGATAATTCTGGTTCACTCAGGTAAAAATAGCTGTGATGCTTTTACTTGATGTGGACCAGGAAGTAAATTGGTGAAGATCTGTATTAAGGAGAATGAATAGGATTGGCTTTGACAATGTTAGATTTATTGGAAGAAATGCAGTCCTGGAAACTCAACTAGTTGGTAATGCAAGAAGAGGAGGCATGTGCAAGGAGGAGGAATGTGATGAATCATGTAGCTCAGTGTCTGTTGGTACAGGATCATGATGTTGTTTATGCAAGCACTAGCTGGCCCCCTGGTGAGCAATTTTTCTTATCGTGTTGACTTGCTACAGATGCCAGTCTGGAAAGGATTTGGTAGTGACAGTATTTGGGCTAAAGCTCTGTGCCTATTCGAGTTTTCTTTTTCCATGTCTTCTGGAAATGTTTGTCAGAGCAGTCATTTCTCTCATTTTCCTCCTATGCAGACACTGAATATTATCCCTCCAGGAGTTTATCATTCCTGTTTTGGTAATGAGGACAGTACTAAGGTCAGCAGCACATATGAATGAACAGCATTTGCTGCAGCCCCAAAAGTCAAAGGCTGATTATAAACACAGGAAGGAAGAAAAGAAGACTGGGCCTGAGAGCATACTGGAGCATTCTAAAAAGAGAGACAGAAGCAGTGTGAGATGAAAGATTGGACAAGGATGGAGGTAGGAGCCACCTAAACTGTTATATGCTGATAAAAAACAGAAATTAGCTTCGCATACCCTATATGAATTTGTTTCAAAATCTGCATTGAGCACATCTGAAAGGGAAAAATCATGGTTACATGTAGCCTAAGGTAGTGACATTATCTGCAAAGTACACAAGAATGGAGGCTTTGTGTGTACCCCTCTTTCTCAAAAAAGTGTTTACTTTCTCTCACATTAAAAATGATGACATTGGGCAAGTTGATATTTTACTAATGGAGTACTCCAGTCCTGAAGAAGCCCAGAGTAGCATGCGGACCCACCATGAGCTGGCAGTACTCAGAGAGCAGCTGAAAAGACTTGGATGGATCCAGGATGAGCTGTGTCTATTCCGCACACATATGAAAGAGAATTGCAGAGAGAGCTGTGACCAGCATGGGCAAACAAGGTGGCGTGGCAGTCAGGGCTGTGGGCAGCTGTTGTACAGGATGGATATTCATGGAGAATGCCTCTCCAAAGGAGGCCATTCCATTATCCAAGCGGAAGGCCGAGGTACCCATACCTCAGTAAGCAGGCGGTTCAGTGACCATCTGCACAGGTCAAGAGCACTCATCAAAAAGGCTGTAGATCTGGTTGGAATGTTTCTGCTCTGATGAAGATCAGTCAAGATATCAGATTCATCACCAGGTGTTTGCTAGAGCTGTTCTCTTTACAATTGAATGAGGGTTCCTTTTCCTGTGTTTGAGAGGAGACACCATCTTGCATTTCCACTGCATTATAAAGGATAGGGAAGGAACAATAAAATAACATATGGTGTGGAGACAGAGGTTTGATTGATCAAGCCTTGCTTGTTAATGTGCACTGAAAGGTACTTTTCTCTCAGTGTAGCATCAGGAAGGTTCTTCAGATGTACATTTTAAGTGTCTCTTAAATTACTGCAGATAGCTGCAGTCTGGCCTATAACAGTGCTTATTGTTGAGGAGATTGGATACCATTAAGTTGCGAAGTTAGTATAATTTTCCCAGGAACACCCCCTGAGAATTGCATATAATCACTGAAAGAAGTTCAAAGAAAGAACCTTTCTTTAGGGAAGGAGATTAAGAGGAAATGGATGCTAAGAGATGTCTGAGCATCAGGTTCTTTTGGAAAAAGAAAGAGAGGAGACGTTAATATATTTTCTCCTTCATCTTTAATCTCCATATCGCATGATGTGAAGAGAATGAATTTCCGCTTTCAATAGCTTACCTTCCTCACCGATGTATTTCTGCAGACACAGAGCAAAGGCAGAGGAAATGCCTAGTTGTTTCTTAGAGCAGAAGGCAGGAGGTACAGCATGCCCTTGTATGTGAAACAACCCAGGATGAGACCTCACCTCATCTTACTCATGAATTACTTAGATGTTTCATTGTATGAATCCTTTCTTGATTTTGGCTCAAAGCTTGCTTTCTGAAATAAAGTAATTTCTTGCAATAAGACTGACTTATCTAGGAGATGAGAGGTGGGTGTTGCCATGTGGCAATCAACATCACTGTGTGGACAATTTTACATTTGAAAGCATTTCTTTGGAGCTGTTTGCCTACAGAAGAGAGTGCTCAGGACTGTATACTGGTGGAAGATCTGGCCTATGACCAAATAAGTCCAGTTTGCTATGGAAGACTGGAGGATGATACCATTGTATCCTGCGAAGGCAAGACACAAGTTGGCACCTCCATGCTCTCTCTTATGTACTGGCAAGGCCCAGAAAAGGGGAACAAAAGGAGTTCTGCCAAAATACAAAAATGAGAAGCTGTAATTCCAAAGGGAGCTGACTCAACCACTTTGGAATGTTTAAGTGTGTATTGCCATTGAAAAGTTTCACCACAGTTACCATTGTCACCATTATTGTCATTGTCATCAGCAGAGCAACAATGCCCGATGACCCACTGCTACTGAAAATCAAGGACTGAACTACGAACCACAGTGGACCCATGTTGGTGACTATCTCCCTCTTGCTTCCTACAAAGACTCTTTGCTTTTCTTTCCTGTCGTTTCTATTGCCCATCTTCCCTTCCCCATCTCCGTATGGTCAAGCTAACATTTGACCCATTGTGTCTTAATCTTGCTGTTGGATATAAATATATTGAAAGAACCTTCTCTCCCTCCTATAAATTGGAGTGAGACATTCATAACTCTGCTTTCTCTGTTGTGGCACACTTAGTTACACCAACTTTCAGAGCATGAGGACAGGATCCATCTGGATAAATGGATTGTGAAGTTGGTCTGGAAAGGAAGGATAGTACTGGAATACAAAGTGCTAAAGAATAGAGGACTAAAACTCAAAGCTGCATCCTCTGAGTCTTTATGGATGGCTCCCAAAAGAGCTGTTGTTATATTTTGTTTTCTTATATATGAGATCTCCGTTTTTTTTTTTTTTTTTTTTTTTTTAGAAATACCTAACTAAATGAAATATTTTGAAATGGTTGAAATAATAGCTCCTTTTGATTCGCCCAAAAGTTCTCTGTATTTCTTTTGTGGAGAGTGATTCTTCTTCCTGATTTTATTTTTTCTTTTCAATGCTGTAGATTTTTATTTATTTATTTATTTTCCAAATCACAATGCAAACTGGACTTTGAAACAGTGACAGAAACATTACTGTTCTTCACTTAGGTCTATAAATAGTGTTTTAGTAGTTTGCATAGCCTTCCTTTAGGAGCCATTCTTTCTTTCATCCACTGACTGCGCTGTTGTTAATGCTAGGGATTGAAAAGATATTGTTTCTCTTCTCTGAAATATCCGTTCTATTGAAAATATTTAGCTATAAGACATAACTGGCACCCAAAGATCTTCTACTTCGTAAGGGGAAAAATAAAAAACAAGGATATAATAAAACCTATCATGTGGTTATCCTTAATGATTCACTTACATAGCAGTCGTGCTGGTTTTGCCTTAATTATTATGTTAGCCATCTTTGGCCAAAGCTGACTGTGAATTCAATATAACATCTTGCCGCACTGACTGAAAAGAACATTTGTTTAAGTTTATGTGAGGGGTTAAAATGTTTTGAATGTTTTATTTTCATTCCTCCTTCTGCCTTTCAAAAAAGGAGTTTCGAAACCATGCAGAGTCTACTAATTACTTGGTAATACAGCAGTTCTGTTAACACTCACTCAATTGCCACATTTTCATTAGAAATAAATTAGCACTCTGATAAAGACAATCTAGATAATATTCACCATTTTGGGAGTATGTGACAAAAATAGTACTTTGGATCAGATCTCACTCATAGTGTCACTACTTTCCTGTTTATATTGGAAATATTTCTTTGGATAAATTCCTGTTGTATCATTTGCTATTTTTATAGTAGCTTCACAGTGGTGGACTAAAATCTTAGTGACCGATGAATTAATAACTTTAGATTATGATACTTCTTCATCATTTCTAGCTAGTTCCATGAGTAACCAATTGGAAGGAGACCTTCTAAGCCTTGTAAAATATTTCAGTTCTTCTCCTTACTTACTGGCAGTGCCACACATCTCAGTGCCGTCAGGTATCACATTCCTACTGCTTGCATTAGCATAATTACTGAAAGTATGGGAACAAAATATGTCCCAGGACTGATTCTTTTAGTACTGCATTGATTAATGTGTTCATTTTAATTTAGTTACATGGTCTAATTCAGTTTGACTTCTGGATGTTTTCATACCATTCTTGCCTTTTATTTGGAGCTTTCCTTGGCTATCTGTCTCTTTCTAAACTCCATTTCCTTTCTTTTACCTTTAGAGATATAAATCATAGAATGGCTTGGGTTGGAAGGAACCCCACAGATCATCAACTTCCATTCCCCCTGCCTCAGGCAGGACAACCAGCCTCCAGATCTGGTATTAGACCAAGTTGCCCAGGGCCCCATCCAACGCGGTCTTCAACGCCTTCAAGGAGGGGGCATCCACAACCTCTTTGGGCAGCCCATTCCAGCACCTCATCACTCTTTCTGTAAAGAACTTCCCCCTGGCATCCAACCTAAACCTCTGTCCTTGAGCTTGAAACATTTCCCCCTTGTCCTGTCACTGTCTCTCCTTGTAAAAAAGTTGGTTCTTCTCCTGTTTATAATCCCCTTTTAAGTATGGAGGGCTGCAGTGTGGTCTCCTTATAGCCTTCTCTTCTCCAGCTTGAACAAGCCCGGCTCCCTCAACCTGTCTTTGTAGGGGAGGTGCTTCAGACCTCTGATAACAGCCTTCCTGTGGACCCTCTCCAACAGCTCTGCATCTTTCCTGTACTGGGGGCCCCAGACCTGGGCGCAATATTCCAGATGGGGCCTCATGAAGGTAGAGACAGGCAAGAACTTCACTGTCCCTGCGGGTCACCCCTCTTCTGATGAAGTCCAGGGTACCATAGATATGGTTCTAGATATTCAGATATTTAACTGGATATTCTAACATCATGGGAAATTTGCTTTCTTTTCCTTAGACTTCAAGTTTAAGAGAAGTTTTGTAGCTTTAACTTATTCCTGATCTGCTTTCCACTCTAATTCATTAGCCTTCTACCATCAAGAACAGTTTTTTGGCTTAATAGTTTTGTGCTTGTGTGAAGGTAATCAGATATTAATAAATAATTAAATAAATGTGTTGCAGCAGGAAAGCTGGTACATAGCCCTTACCATGATCCAGCACAGGACTAAAGCATACAATAGGTAAGTAGTTCACTGGAAAGCTGTGATATTACTAAAGCAGCCCCTCACTGTTTTTTTTAACATTGTTGTTCATGGTGTGTAAAACAAAGTAATTCAGCATATTCTTTTTTCCTTTCTCTTGTGCATGGTCTTATATCTTGATTTAATGCGCATTTGTATATGATCTTATTTCTTAATGCTAGAAAAACGCCCTTACAGTTGCCTAATTGTGTATCTAGGATCTGTAGATTTTTTACTTAGTGGAATGCATTAGTAAAGTGCTAACTGAATGATTCTCCTATTTCTGCATTAGCTTTTGAAAGATTGACTTACCAGACTTTTTCATGAACAACATGAAAGTCCAGGGCAGAACCCAATGTACATCTTGGTCTAGATTTTTCTGTGACATGAGTGAAATAGCACTTTTTAAAATAAAATGTTTATTAACAATGAAGTGAACTCTTGCAGTCTAGGCTGCTCGAGTCTGTTATATTTAGGCTCAGGTGTGCACTGCTCAAGGAGTATGTACAGACTAACTTTCATGTAGTCAAAACTGTAAATTCATCTGTTCAATTAGCATAAACATGGTATAGATACCTTGATGTGCAGTGCCAGTTCCTATCAGTTGAAGATCTTGTGCATCATATCCTCACAGTAGTTTTATTAAGGTTCAAAGCTTGACAATTCAGTCTTTAGTTTTGAAGGTCCTGAACGTTAAAGTCATATGAGAAAATGAAGCTGACAATAGGCTTCTTTAAAAGTCTGTATGCTTTTTGATCTATTACCAAAGGAAGGTGCGTCTCCTCTGTGCTTAGCCCTGTTGTTGGCAGTCTGAAGAGAAAAGGGAATGTCTGATTTACATGTTTTTCTTCAAAAAAAGCTCTCAAATTTAAGTGTGCCAAAGCCTCTCCTACCATGACTTGCACTGTAATTACTTTGCAGTGAGATTAAATGAGTTATAAATGAGTTCAGTCTGCATGTCAGTTCATCTTGCACTGAAGGAAAGATCTCCAGCTTTAGGTACCACTCCTTAAGCTTTCTGTTGCAGTATTGCTCTGCCTTCATGTTTATCTATATGGAAATGGAAAATATAAAAGCAGATTGAAGTGATTTAAAAAATCTTTTTCACAGCTTTGCAATGCCTCAACACGTCAATTCAAATCATATTGAAGACTGTCAGTATGTAAAATGACAGCAATATAATAAGAATGGTATAATTTATCTTGGACACAAATGGACAGGTCAATTAAGAATGGCTTTTTTTCCTCCCACTTGCTGCTAAAGTTTTCCTATTTTGATTCAAAGGAATGAGGTTTCTTCTAGATTAAAATCAAAGAAAAGGATTAGAAATTTGGTAAATATTTAGGAATTTCTTTCTTATGGGAGGGATGCTCTAGGTTTTGTTTTAGTAAGTAATGTCAACAGTTCCATGAAAGGAATTCTTAGCATAGTCTTGGCTGTATAAAAGTGTATTTTTTTTTATGCTGCCAGTCTTGTCTAACAGAATGAGCTATTTCTGTGCTGAAGAAACTGGCTTGATATCAGCCAAAAATTCTTCTGCACCACACAACACTTTTCTCTCTTTCTCCTGGAAGAGAGAAATGCTGTTTGGTCATCTAATTACCAGTGAAAAGTGTCTGCACTTTTGATATGTTACCAAAATAAATATATCTCCTCTATGACTGAACTGTTGGCACTCTCAAAAGAAAAGACAAGGATCATCCTTGAAGAAGGTCTCCCTGGATAAGTGTTTCCAGTCTAATACAGAAGCATGCTGAAGTCTCTCCTGCCATGAATTACATGCCTCTTAATTACTAATTACACTGAAATTTCTGTAAATGATCTGTAAAATAGTTTCAAATAGACACTGGAAATTCTTAGAGCCTTTTACTGATTATGCACTTTGTTATAAGTTGCTGATTTAATCTCAAGAGCACTGAATCTTGTTGACTCACATTATTTAATAACCAACTTCAGTTCTTTTAGTATGGTCATGATTGTCCAAATAATCTTTACAATTGCTTCTTATTAATTTATTTATGTGTAGAACTACATACATTATTGGCATCCATCATAAAATCTGAGCTAGAAATTCCTAAATAAAATGTTTGTACAAATATAGAATGGATATTTCAGTATTTCAAATATGGCCAGCAAATTATCTAATCTGTGTCTTTTATATTTATGTATTTGTTAGTTTGTTTCACAATTCTGTGTTATTTGTGGACATTCTGGAGAGTTACTTTTTTCTTTTTTTCCACCCAATATTTGTGAAAATCAGAAGTTTTGCTAGTAGGTATAAATAAATTTCAGTGAGAACACTGACCTCATACAATTACATCCTAACTGAAATAAGAAAAATAATTTGTGAAAAAAAAACACATTTAACATCATCTTATTTATAATCTGAAGATATATGTTCATAAAAATTTCAAAAATATTTTTCAATTTTTAATATGAATTTTTATTTTTCAATGATTAGTTCTTTTTCTTAGTTAGTTACCTTTATTCCTTGCATAAAAAGCAGTCATACACTGAATAGTAATGCAAATCTGTTTGTTGGTAGGCGAGTTACACAATGCAAGCAATGGTAAACCAGTGAGTTTACAAACACGAGGCAAAATTTGCACAAAAAACTAAGAAAATATCTTCCAGAAATAACTACCAGCTTGTCATTGTTGAGATTCATCCAGGATTCATTCATCCAGGACATGCACGAATTTTTTCATGAATGTCCTGATTATTCCTATTTCCTAAGCTTTCTAGGTTTGCCAAGTAGTTTTGGTACATGCGAGCTAGATTCTTTTTAAAGGGAAAAAAAGATGTGCAAGCTTCTTTCTGTATCTAGCTACAATATATATTTTGATTTCTTTTATTTTTTTCTCTTCATCTTTTTAGACCACCAGATCTTTCTGGAGAGTGGGAAGACTTGACTGTCTTACCAACCACCCTTTGGGTATGAGTCAAACGCAACTAAAGTCTATAAGAAGCTTTCCACTGAATCGTGCCTCCAATTCTTTGAAGAGTATCACAACGTAAGCAATTAAATTTGCCTTGAGAACAAAAGACCTCTCAAAACTATCAATATATATTCAGTAAAAATAAATTGAATCTTTACCACGAAGCCTGTAGTTTAATTGCAGAGCAATAAACTGTGATTATAATATATTTGTATCTATCTAAAAAAGAATGTTTACTTTAAAAAAAAAAATGCTAAGGTTATTGGATGACAAATAATAAATACAGTAATAGTTTTTTGAGGTAAATGTACTATATGGAGAGAAATTATTTTAGTGCATCTGCTTGTGTTGTTTTATGCATGAGACTGACTAGTTTTTAGAGGTTAATGTTTTGAAATGAGCTTAGTTACTTTGCAGAGCCCTGAGCATTTATAAAGACTTTAGAGGAAGAGTCTTTTGGATGAATCCAATATAATGAGTATATTGTAACCATGAAAACGACTTTTCAAGAAGCTACCAAGATATGATTTGGAAAAGTATAGCTTGAGCTTTTTCAGTAAGAGCCTTATGTGAAGTTATCTGATTGTCTGTGAGAGACAAATGGGGCTTTGGGCAGTAATGGGTTTTGTCTTGTGCAGTACATGTTTAGCAGTTGAGAAATTAAGTCACTGTCCAGAAAATTTATTTTCCTTACTGCCGGACTTCCAAATAAACAGAGGATTTGGGGAGCAACCTAACAGAAACCTTTTAGTGACAAGTCAGAGGATGATTAAGGGATGGATTAAGACACACGGGGCTAAACTGTTCTCCTGATTATTCCTATGGGGACATGCAAAAGCATCTTTGCAGGGTTTTGTGGTCAGAAGCAAATTTGTCCTGCCTGTGTTGCCAGGTGCATTCAAGTTCATTCTGCACTAAAATCTGTGAGACCTTGAGCTTAAGATAGTGACTTTAGCCTGAGGTGGGGTCTGTTGAGGTGTGGTCTGTTGTCATTTGATGATTCAGAAGCCTGTATTTAGTTTGTTGCTTTTTAAATTGTTTACATCTACTTAACGTATTAAAAATATAGCCTGCTGCCTTCCTGTGGTGTGCCACTGTCTAATTTTTGTGTACCATCTGGAAAGGCAGAATAGGATGAAAAGGGACAAAACCTTCCCAAATTTTAGAATAGTCAATAGAGAAAATAAAGAAAGAAAAAAAACCCCATCCATATGTGTTTACAATTGTTTCTAACTGAATTGCAAACCCTGTCATAATATAAACACTATAACAATGGAAGAAATACTCATATTTTCTATGAATATCTGTTTAGAAATGCATTGCTGGGACAGTTACAAAATGTCTATGGGCCAAGTCCCACAACCAGTAGATTAGCCAGATCCGTTTTGATCAAATTATACAAAGTCTGAATTACTTACTCTAGGCTTACAATGTGCTAAATAAAAGGAAGTACTTAAATATCTATTACTTGTACAATCTGTCATTTCTTCCATACTGGTCATTTTATTTCTCTAGAAAACCCAAGAACTGTATGAATTTGACAGATACTGTCCCTGGCAATTTATTTAACTGAGGTAGATATTGATAGGTTTCTTAAGACTGAAATGAAACAATATCCCTCAAGATTTGAACGCTGTCATTTATTATGTGGTTATTTAAAGACAAAACCTTAGCCTTGACATGTGGGTTAGTTCCTATGGACTTTAAGCAATGCAATTTCAAAACTAGAACTACATGATTGTATAATAAGGTCTGGGATAAGCAGTTGTCTGGCTTTGAATGATTTTCTAGAATATTGGCAATGAGGGAAACACAGTTCTGTCACAGGGTGTAGCTGAAGGCTTTCCTGTCCTGTGTGTCTCTAGGTGTGTTTTGAAGATGTGATGAGATGATGTAAAATTCGGAGATAGGAAAGAACTGAAGACAGGAAAAAAAGTCAGGTTTTAGTATTCAAGTAATTGAGGTAACTCAAAATAATTTACTTTTAATGCTGTGATCTGACAGTGCTAATGGGGTGACTTGCCTTAGCCACCTTTCTCCCTCATCTTCTCTATTTCCTCAATGCAATAACGGTACGTCATCTTTGTAAAAGAAAGAAATCCTCTGAGATTCAAATCTTCTGAGATTAATTACTGAATATTTATTAGGGGATTTTGTTAAAAGGAAAAAAAAACTTTGTAGAGAGAGAACTAGTGTCAGTGAAAGAACAAATTAAGAAAGGAAAGAGGAGTGAAAAATAACAATCTGCTGTGAATGTAATAAAATAAGCTGGGAAACTGAGTGGCCATGATAAAAATTTTGGAAAGAAAGAAGTGAACGTGAAAGAATAGTGAAAGTGTAAAGTTGGGCAGTTGCCATGAAAACTGAGAAAAAGGGCGAGAAACTGGAAGAAGGAAAGGCCTATGGGAGGGAATATTGCCAAATTCAAGGAAAATGGGAAGAAAAAAAAGAAATAAGAGAAAAATCAGCAAAGAAATGGAATGAATGTAGGGAAATTTAGAAAATTCACAAATCTTAGATTTTGTTAAATAGGTTTATTTAAAACTGCATATGAATGGTAAAAATTACAATATGTAGAGTCTTTTTTTTTGAGATCTGAAGCTCTTCAAGATCATTATAGTTAAGAAGTAAACCAAGACAAGCTGGCCAGCATGGTGAGGATGAAAGTCAATCTATCACTACCAAAAGGTGGGAAGTGGAGATAGATTTCATACTTCTGTTTAAAATACTAATTTTATGTTTAGTTGTCATAACTATTAGTAACTGTAAAAAGCAAATAACAATGGAGACCCATATTTTGCCTTTGGAGTATGTTATCTTCCACTTAATTAGCATAGGGCACAGTGTTTTAATGAAAAATATCTTAGATGACCTTTTGTAACAGGTAAATTGGGTAAAGTAAGCTCCAGTAGAGTACTGTCATTTATATGAACTGGAAGCATTCTGTATTGCAATGAAAGCCATTGTGTATCTGGGAAAATGTGTTGGGAAAAGTCAACAACTGTGCAAAATATTAATGCCAAATATAAATCTACCACTTAATGGTATGATGGAAACTTTGGCATATTTGAAAATAGTGTTGTATCAATGACGTAGCTGTGATCAGAGGTTGCCTGATCTTGAAATTATTTACCACTTGCCAAAATTACTGAAACAAGGAGATTTCTGTGTGTGTTATTTTTTTGTTGTTGTTTGTATATTTTGATTAAAGGATCTTCTCATTTCCTTCTTTCTGCATGGAAGAGGGCACCCATGGTTAAGCGTCCCTTTGTTTTTTTCTTAGTTCTGCTGGAAGCCTTTCAGATTTACCACTACTGAGACTGTTTTCAGGCCAGATCAGAAGACACTTTTTCTTATTCAAGATTTTTCTACTTCATTGTAGGTGTCTATTTATGTGATCATTTTTTCTGGGCATCTGTGCAAACATTTTTCTGTTGCTGACTATGTGTTTGTGTATTTGCCCCCTTGTGTTGCTGACTATGCTGAGCATAGTCAGTTTTGTCTGTAAGTGACTGCAATTTCTAGAAACATCAGCTTCAAAGCTCTTGCATGAGGTAACACCTTGTACAAAAAGAGCAACTGACAGTAATGTAAAATATATATGAAGTTTGCAAAAACTTTTTTTCTCTGAGCTGACAAACATTTACACTGTGCTGCCCTGTTTTTTTTAAAAACTGATTTTTTGGTAAATTTGGTGAACATTTTTATGTGATATTTAAATCATGATGTTAATGAGTTTCACTTTCTGACAAATTTAGGCAAAGAAATTTCTATAAATATGCTTAAATCTATAAATATGCTTGATCAGCTCAGAATTACTTTTAGAAAATTTTTGTCTTTGCTTTGAGATCCGTATTTGGCGTGGGTACTGACTAGCATCAGTACTTGCAGAGTATAGAGTATTGTGACTGAGATACGACCTGCAAAAGGACAAAAAAACTCTGGGCCAAAGTCATAATGTACATTCCATTAGAAATATTTTGGAGAAAAACCTTATTTTCATATTTACTGAAATGTTTTGAAAGCTCACACATTAATGAAATGTCAGTGACTACAGTGCAGATACAAACCATCCAAGCGTAGATTTACTACCTTTACTTATTCCTTTATCTGATTCATTTGAATACTGCATGCAGCTAATTGCTTCAGTATCAAATTTAGTATGAAACAAATGATACATGCATGAGTGCAGGTCTCGAAAATAGATCTCCCTGTCCTTGTGAGTTAACTATGTCAGTACAATTATTAATAAGATATCATTTATTGGAGCTGGATTTTAGCAAAGCTTTCAAGACTACTTTACAGAAGGTAGTGTATTCATTGGTGACAACGGCTTTAGTTCTGTATTTTTGCAAGCTTCTTTTCAGACAACTGCCTGACATTTCAGTAATGTAAGGATATAAGTTCATAGTCTGCACTAATATTTTTAGTACCAACATTTCCAATTATCTTTTTAATTTTTCTGTGAAGAGTTTTCCTGAAATATCCACAACATAAGTTTTTTTCTTTGCTTTCTTTATTGTTTTGTTTTTAGATGGATTTTCTTTCCTTTGTTCAGAGCAATTCACATAAATTATAAGATTATTTTTAGCTTTGAAAACAGTAGGCACATTTGTGAAATCCTATTGAGCATTAGCCAAATGATTTTTATTTGGTCAACAACTGCAAAGAAAAGTTTACTCTGGTTTACCATTATAATATTCTTCTTAGAGGGAAAATGTAGGATTTATTTTCTCTTTTTACAGATCACTTCAGTTTATTTTTACTAGCTTGAACAGGGCCATTCTCAGATCTGAATATTTTCCATATTTTTTCAGGATGGATTTATTATGTGAATCTTTCATGGTTAATATTTATCTTCTCCCTTAAGAATTAAGGGTGTTTATGCAGGTGAGTGCTCACTTTTGGACTTGGTAGAGCTAGTAAACTGTTAGGATCTTTGTCAAAATGCAGAGTCAGAATAACGAATTCACACATTTGCCTTGGACAAAATAATAGATTCCCTGTATGGGAGATGCAGTCCTACCTGGAATAAAAGAAAACTCTCCATATTCAAGTAAGAGAGTGACTAGGAAGCCCATTTTCAGTTTTTGGCACAGAGATTCAAGCTGTGCAAATCTTATCACTGTTAATGAAAGAAGTACACCTAAATCAATGTATATTTTCCAAAGGTCTTTTCCTCCACCTTATGTTTTTATAACAGAGATGTCACGCTCCAGTTTATAGGATGGAGAGGAGGTTCTTTGATATCTGTATACCCAGCGTGAGATTAAGAAGCAATGGTTCAAATGTTGGTCCAGTTTATTACAAATCTTAATCTGGAGATGGGAAAGAAGAAGATGGACACTGAATTAGGTTGATGGGGAAGGAAAGGAGGGTGATAGAAAAGATAGGAAAGAAGAAGCAAGGAGTCTTTATAGGAAGCATGAGGGAGATAGTCACCACCATGGATCCAGTGTGGTTCATAGTTCAGTCACTGATCTTCAGTAGTGGCGGATCATCAGGCATTGTTCTGTTGGCAACAACGGTGACCATGGTGATGGTGGCCACTTTTCAATGGTAGTACCAACTTATCTATAAGTCCCAAGTGGTTGAGTCAGCTCTCCTTGGAGTGGCAGCTTCTGGCTCTGGACTCTCAGGAGGAACTCATTTGTTCCCATCTTCCAGGCCTTGCCAGCAGATAAGAGAGAGCAGGGATGTCCACCTGCATCCTGTTTTTCAGAGAACACAATGGTATCATTCCCCAACTTTTCCAGACCAAGCTGGAGCTGTTTAGTCACTGGCCAGATTTTCTGCCAGTAAACACTCCTGAATACTCTCTTCTGCAGGCAATCAGCTCTGGAGTTAGGTGCTTTCAATTGTCCACAAAGTAATGTTGATTGTCACATGGTAGCATCCGTCACTTGCCTTCTCAATAAATCAATCTGAGTCTTATCACAAGAAATACCTCAGGAAGCAAGCTTTGAGCTAAAAAACAAAAAGGATTCTCACGAGGGGCGAGAAAAGAATGGCTATGAACCCTTGCATGTTCACCAACAAATCCAGTTTTGTGAAGTCCTCTTTCCTAGATGATATTTTTGCTCACCTGAAATTATGCTTGGTTCTTTCGACCTTGCTCAGAAGTTGAGTACTCAAAAATTTTGTAAAAGAACAGGTAGGATATTAAAATATGGTCAGATTTGTAAGGCCATTGATAAGTCGGTGCAGGACTTCAAAGTTTTGGAGAGGTAATGATGTAATTCCTACCTGAAAAAATTTTATTAAGAGGCTGTTTAGTGCAAGATTTTCTGATGCGATCTATAAAAAATCTTTCAAAGGCAGGAAATTTGAGTAGTTTTTGTAGCCATAATGGCTTTGAAAAATTAACTTTTATGTCCATGAAAACTCATGTTAAAAAAATTGGTTATTTTTATTTCCTTTTTTTTTTTTTTTCTCTGACAGACTTGGATCCTGCCTATTTTATACTTACTCATCCTCCATGTGACCCAAATATGGCTCTTTTTAGGATATGCTTTTTCTGAAAAAATGAAGATATGAATCATAGAATGGGTTGGAATGACCTCAAAGATCATCTAGTTCCAAGCCCCTGCCATGGGCAGGATTGCCAACAACTAGATCAAGAACTCAATCAGGTTGTCCAGGGCCCCATCCTGCCTAACCAAGAACACCTCCAGGGATGGGGCATCCATAGCTTCTTTGAGCAAACTCACCACCCTTTCTCAGAAAAGCTTTCCCCCTGACATCTAATCTAAATCTCCTCTCTTTTAAGACCATTCCCTCTTGTCCTATGAAAGAAGGAAGCATGCTTATCATAGCTTTTCCAGTTTGTATTCATGCAAAAGTATGAATATATAGTCTACTACTAATAGTAGACTATACATTTGTTGCTTGTATAGTCTTACCTTCTGAGAAGTATGTCTAGCTCATCCAACGTATTCAAATTTTGAAGTTCTATCTCTGCAGCCTCTATTCCCTTATGATGTTGCTTTTTTAAAAAATATTTATGTATATGTTTTCCTTTCTGACTGGCCTACAATTGCAAGAAAGCATGGAGTTCCCCTAGATCCTGTGTCAAACTGATTGATCTCTTGTGGTTATCTAGTATAATCTAGGATATCTCAAATGCAAGATAGCTGTGCATTAGCATTTAGCCTGTGCTCACAGTACCCTGCTTCTAAGATGGCCATGCTCTTCTTTCCCAGCTGTAGCAGATAACTGCAGTTTTGCAGGCTGCTTTTCACTATAGCAGAAATGTTGAGACATGACATTTTTGACTTTAATATTTTCTGTGTACTGGAATAGAAATGTTTATATGTAGATGAATATTAGATCACATTATAAGGGAGTATCTGTGCTGTAAGAATTGATTTGAGTCAGTCATGAGGCAAGGAACACATTTTCCTGCTGCTGGCAGAGTGTTGTTTGTGAAGATGACAAACTGCTCACCCTTAACATAACCCTGTAAATACCTCTTAGCAGTATGGATTGAAGAATCCTTCTGAAGAAATCCTTCTGAAGAAATAAAATCTCCATAAAGTAGGTTTAGTAATTTCTGGCTGTGCCTGTCACATCAAACAATATTCCTCAGCCCTTGCTTTGGGCGTTTTTTCAGTCTTATTTGTCTTCATGAGCCAGGCATCCTTTACTACATCACATTTGACCTTGGTAGATTTACAATAAACCTCATCCGTAATAACATTATTATGATTTTGCCTGATCTTATTTTTCTTCATATTCTAGTGATGATAGAGATTGTTTCTTTTTCATAATATTTCTCTTTATATCTTACCGTATTTTCACATTGCTTCTCTCTCTTGTAATGTTTTTTCTTATACAGGCTAATCTTCATCTAAGCCTGTCTTTAAACATTACACGTAACACTATGAGAACTGGAAAAAAAAATCTCCTGTATACAAATCATTGCCATTAAGACCACATTAGCGGGGGAAAAACTCTAGTTGTACTGCTGTGATTTTGGATTTGCCCATATAAATTTGAACTTCCTTACTAGCATTGTTGCAAACATTGCAGAAAGGGAAAATAGGCAAGACTTGAAGACTGGCTGACTAAATTAAATCTCTAAATCTATATCTGAACATGTATAAATGTATCCTTGTTTTTAAAGCTGAGGAACCATGCTTGAAGGAACACAAAACTGTCTTAAGCTCAGCCCAATTTGATTTAAAGCTTTCTTATATTTGGAAAAATGAATGTTTTAAGATCCTGTTTTTAAAAAATGCTGTTCTTTGCTTCTTCTGTAAGATGCATTTATATGGTGCTAAGTAGATTTATCTGAAGAAAAACAGAGAAAGAGCTTTTTTTTTTTTTTTTTCCCAGAACTGGTGCTTCAGTAATTTTGACTTGTATTAAACAAATGAGTATATTTCATGGAATATTTTATTATTGCTCATTCAGTACATAAGAACTATAACACCACTTTTCTCCCGGATAAGCTTGTCATGTATTAAGTTGTTTGCATCAGGCAGCAACATATTTTGACACCCCCGAAGCACATTATGTTCAATCTTTTAATATCTGGATGTCGTAATAGCAATCCAAGTTTGGGTTGCCCGCAGATCCCATCCGCCTTTACAGCACATGCCACTGGGATCTCTTCAGTAGGGAACTATGACTTTTTTATCGTTAGGCACTATCCACAAGAAGTTACATGATAGAGTAATTGGATTTCCCTTTTGGTGATGGTGTGAACTTGAGACTGTACAAAGACTGGGTGGGTAACCCCATCTGCCTGCTTTCTGCTGCTTGCATCATGCCCTTGGTACTTTCCTCTTTCATTTTTGTCTAGCAATTGGATGATGTTCATGCAAATTATGTGAAATTGGTGTAAATGGCTAATGAGTTTAGATTCAGTGGAGCTCTCACATCAGTATTTGATAAGCAGTCATACATATCCTCATGTTCATCTTTTCAGTGCTAAAAGTACGTGATACTTTTTAGGGAACTACATATAGTGTACTTACGTGTCATGAACTGAAGAAAAAATTTGCTTTACAGTTTATTTTCAAAATTCTTTCGTACTTGTGTGTTCAGAAACAAAATTATATGAAACAGTGTGTTTTATTTTCTTGAAGAACTTGCTACTTGGGAAAGTTAAATTATTTTTTCTGTGTTTTGATGGAAGTTAAGCCAAAAATAATAAAATGTGTTATGAAACACATTCTGTGTTTTAGCTGTTTATTCCCACAGTGCATATAGCTATGGAACACGAAGAAGTTTGTGAAAACATGAAGTGAATTGTAAGTGGAAAAACTTGGGGAAGAAAAGATTTTTCTTTAACAAGGACAGGCAGCTAGTCTCATTATTTTATATCTAGGTGAGGAGGATGTCTCTGGCTAGACTTTACGTTAACATGTTTTGCTTGCAGAAACAATTAATAAACCCGTGTGAGATACAATTGGATTTTTTGTACTATTCTGACAGCTTTTAAAATCCTATTTTAAAAAAATTTCTTGCACCAATTTAGCTGTGAATCAGGTGTTTCTCTTCACAGTTCTCATTCTTATATAACCTTCTTGGCTGGGATTTTGACAATTTTAATCCTGTATTGCAAAGACTTCTTAGGTAAGGGTAAATGTCATTTATTTTTGGAGCTCTCGCTAATGTAGTAGCTAAATGCCCAAAATGTGTTTAAAAAGAATTACTGTAGATAATTTTGGATCTGATCAAAGGTATCAGTGGAGCATCAGAAGTGTCTGTTAATCACCCTAAAACTTCTCTGTTTTAATGAGTTTGGGCCTTTCAGTCCCATCTTTCCTCATAGGAGAGGTGCTCTTCTAGACTTTTAGTTACTTCCATGGTCTTTCACTGCATTATGTTCATGTTTCTCTTATGCTGGGGAGCCCAGAACTAGATGCAATACTCCTGGTACCTGAGCAGAAGAGAAAGATCACCTCCCTTGAACTGTTGGCAGTACTTTCCCTAGTGTAGCCAAGAATACTGGTAGCCATTAGCAAAATCTTACAGGACTAAGTGTAGCCATGATTTGTCTCTCTCCATGGAATCAGCTATTTTCAGTAACTACTAGAAATGCTATTACTTCGTTTACTTCAGTGATTGTTTGTTTATATACTGCTGGACAGTTGCTATTACTGTTAACTGTTACTATCATTGATTATTCAAGTCCCAGTTAATTTCTTCTAAATCACTATTACTCCAGAATTTTGCTGATGGCATTTATAGTCCATAGAGAGGAAACTCAGAAGAGATTTCTGTCCCTTCACAGTATATACCAGGGTGGGAGCTTCATTACATTCAGCTAAGTGCCAAAGTTGCCTATCTTCATAGTTGAGTTTATGAAAATATAAAGTATCAGGAAATTGTCTTATTTATCTTAGATCTTTTTTGGAGTCAGCATTTTCTTCTTGAGCGTGTAGATGCTAGAAAGTCAGCATTCAAGCATGAGACTCTCCTTGTTAAAGATTTTCAGCTGCATCTACCACCTCATTTCATTGAGGTAGAATTATTAGAGTAGTGTATTCCATGAACTGTGCAGTTCATGAGCAATAAAATTTTAATCCACCTGCATGGTAATTGTGAGAACTGTAAGAATGTCTTTTTAACTTCATATCCCTGCCACCTTAAATTCTGCCATATGCCTGTGGAGAGAGACAAATTAGATTTAGTATTAGCTACTTTGGGAAGATGTGAGAGTAAGAGGAACAAAGTTAGATAATAGGAAAGTTTAAGGATTAATCTAAACCTTTCCAATGTTCTCATCCATCACTCTGAGAATGAGAGAACAGTATATTGTGCACAGAGATTGAATACACTAATCAACAGCTTCTTGGGTGAGAAATGCACTAATAAAAATATATTTCAAGTGAAACATGATCTGAAAACATTACTGTGTGTCTAGGCCAGATGAATTCCCATTTACATTTCCCTCCCAGTTTAGGGAGTGGAAAGAAGCATCAGATTTATCTCCAGCCATGAATAAATAACTGTGCAAAGAAGCCTTGCTAAGGGTTCCGAAGATGTCAGTGAACATCATCTGTTTTCACTCAAAGAAGTAGCTGTCAAGTCATATTCTCCAGATGACTTCCCTAGTACCCAGTAGGTGTCCAGAGTGCTCTTCAGTGCTTGAAGTTACATTATCATGAGTGGAATGACCATTTTGAGCACAATGAGCACCACATCAGTGTTTTAGATTGATTTGGAAACCGGCCCGTTACACGTGTTAGAACTCTTGAATTCTGTTTTGCCTTTGTTCTGTCGATGCAATAATCAAATAAGAAGAAATTTGTAGCTGCAAATGTAGTACTAAATAAGAGCTTAATGCTGCTGCTCTGATTTCTGGGAGTTTTTAAACTCCCAATGTAGTAGACATAACTGAAGGAATCAAAAACCATTTAAAAGATTGCATGATATATTTTATGTTCTTGACAGTACTACTTAAAGTACTGGAGAAGTTGTTGCTATATTTTTACAATGTACAAACATGCTTTCTTTGCTCCTGAAGAAGGCAGGGTTTATCTCTGTTTCAATAGCCTGTCTTTTGTGACACAATAGGAACTGCTATGTGAGGGTAGATCAAAGGTCCAATTTGTCCTGCCTTCATCCTTGCTTGCATAAGTAGCCCTTAAGGAGAAGATGCATTTTTTGCATTTCATTTCCAGTTCTCATCATCTACACGGACTCTTCTGAGCTGTAGATTTTGTCTGGGGCATCTTGTTTAATCACACTGATGGCCTTATATTTCTTCTAAAACTAAATAGGATTTATCTTCTTTAACTAACTTGCATGTTTAATCTCCATGTGCTATGGCAGTGTGTATTGCATCTAGGTGTCCATGCACTAGAAAATAAATTATGTTTGTTTTTTTTCTGGTTATTTAATTGGTTATTTGCAGGAGCTGTCTGATAATCAGGAAAAAAAAAAAAAAGAAAAAGATGACAACACAGAGAAAATCATTACAATCATCCCCAGTTTAATTTCTCCTCAGATTTCATGTTTTTTTTTTTTAAATCTAGAATATTCCTCTATGACTATATATATGTGTGTATATATATATGTATATATTTTTTTCACATAGCATGGCTTATACAGTAGAAAAATTGCACAGGTGATTGTTCTTCCTTTTAAGCAATTTCCAATGTTTTTTTTTTTCTTCTTCTTCTCTGGATGGAGCTTTGAATTTTCAAAGGGATCCAGATGACAAGATGTCTCCCTCAGTTGCTGTCAGTAGATTCCAACAATGTAGATGAAGTGTTAAGATTGTTTTGTTTTTTTTTAGTGTATGCACTTTTCTATTTTGAATTTCTACTTCTGCTTTTATCACTGTATTATTTCTTAGCCTAATCAGTATTGCAAGAGCCTCTGCAGCTTTTTGTACTTGCCTTGTATATTAATGATCCCAACTAATTTGTATCTTCAATTCACAAGTCATTCCCTTTCCAAGGTCATTTATAAAGATTTTGATGGGAGCAGTTTCATATGCAATCCTCCTGGTAACTACCCTTTTTCTTCCACAGAATGAGGCAGTCATATCATTCTATCTTATGTTTCCTTTAATAAATTAAATGAAAAGAGACCTTTCCTTTATCTCCAGCTGAATGTTAAAAGAAAACACTAATGATGGGTATTTTGATGCTTTTTGGAAATTCAAGTATACCATGTAAACCAATTGCTTTCAGGTGCCTACTAAAGATTTCTCATTGTACTTCGAAGGGGTAAACCGAATGGAACTAGAATACCTGTGGTGAATCCAAAACAAGGAACCTCAGTGTATATCCTAAGGGATTTGGAAACACAGTTTTTATACAATAATCTCAGTTATAAAATATGGCTGCAAATTGAATTATCAATCTTTAACTAACACAGCCCCTCACAAATATACGTATATTTGTATACCTGAATAAGCATACATATATATCTGAGGCTTTAATTTGGAGAACATCTGTCATTCAGATTTAGTAGAAGGTGTAATTTGCTCTATCACTTACTGAAAATGGGGTGAACTGCTGTGAATGTAGCTCAAAATCTTTTTGCTGGTAGGCAGAAGCTAATTATTGAGATTATTTTTTTTTTAATTTTTTTTTTTTATATATTTACAAACAAGTTTTTAGAGTACAGCTGCATTCTAAAGACTCAGGCTCAAAGTTCCTAAAGACTTGTTATGTATGTGATTATTTTTTATCTGTGGTATTTTCGGGAAAACAGAGTGTGATTTTGCATATGTGACAGAGATGAATTGTATTGTTTAATGTGTAATCAGGTGAAGATCATATGCTAATAAGACCTAACTCTAGTAGATATTAAAGGCCTTCTAAGGGTGATCATCTGTTAAAGATTTCTGGTTTATTGACATTGGGTTTCACAAATAATGGCAGTTTTTTAAACTGAATTGTCAGTCAGTGCTTTGAAGACTCTGGTACTAGTATAAGTAAAATAAATATATTAATATATCAGGCACTTCTCAGGAATTCTCACATCTTTTTAACTCTTAGGGAAGAAATAAGGTATAATTTTGTTCTATGTATTTGTTGCTGATTAACATGGAATGAGAACAAGTGGCATAAAACTGGAACTTGTTTTTACTTAACATCACAACTCTTCTGCAGTGCTAAGGACACTGTAGGCATATGGAAGCCAAATACAAATTGAGGATGCAGTTTGATTCATATGTATCTTTTCTAGTAAGTTGTAGAACTTATCTGATCTGTTATAACTGAATCAGCAGTGCCATTTTCATTGTCCGTTTTGCAGTATTTCAGTTGGTGTCTCTAACTATCAATTTTCTTTGGGGGTGGAAATTTCTCAGAGACTGCTGGGGTTGGAAGGTGCGAACTTTCCTCTCTTTAAGACCCTCTTAAAACTTGATTTAAAGCCTTAAATCTCAAGAGACTTCAGTTGAATAGGAGGGAATTTGCAGATACATAGAACCTTCAGTATGAATGACAATCAATCCATAAAAATGACATGAGAAGCAAAGGCAAAAATAAAGCAAAAAACAACCAGCTTTAGATTTGATTAATTATTTCGTTTTTTTTTGTTGTTGTTTTGGGACACTTAATGGAAAAGTCAACATTATAAACCTGGTGTAAATAGCTATGACAGAGAGAATCACTTCACCTTCTGCAGGTATCTCAAACAAGCGTGAGATGATATTGATGTGGGTTTCTAAGTAGAATAAAAATGTTGTTGGAAATTAGCACACAATGGAATTTGCAAGGGATACTAACTTCTAAGATGTAATGTACTGTCATCTAGACATTCTTAAATTTAGCTGTAATATCTATATCAGATGCCTTTAGTTTTAGGGCCTGATGATTTAGCTGAGAACCACTCAAGTCAATAGAGGCTACTATTAACTTCTACATTATTTTGATTGCACTTGCTAAGCTGCAAATTCATGCATTTCACATTTGTAAAATTATATCTAAAATTCTGGCACTTCATTATTGAAAGTCTGCATTGGTGTTATAATTTTCTTACACATTGTCATCGAGTTCCAGTGTTTTGTGATATAGGGAATGCTCTGTGTGAAAGAGATAAATTGCTCTAAGAAACTAAATCTTTGTCTTTAAAAAAAAAAAAACAAAAAAAAAAACCTGTTCCTTCAGTAGAAGCATTTTGGTAGTTTGTTACCAAAAAGTATACTGAATTAGATACACTCAAAATGAGTTCTTGTCTAATAATTGCACTTTTATTGCATTTTTGTTACTTTATTTTATCCTGGGAAAAAACCCAGGGAATATCTTAACTGTATGTATTGCCTTCAGTTTTTCTTGGAGTGAAATAGGGAAAAAGCTGAAAATATGTTACATTGAAAAAAAAGCTGTGAACAGTGTGACAAAAAAAAATTTCACCTGGTCAGAAAACATGCTGACAAATGTTGGACCTTCTCTGAAATAATCAAATAATTCTAACATGTTATTGTCTGGCTTTCTTGGACTAAGGGTTGTGGGACAAAAGATTCATTGAATGAAAAAAGTGAGTTTGATGTGATGTCAGTTTGGGTGACAAAAATACTCATGTACATAGGTCACTCCAAAAGTAATGCCTTCTAATTATTTGCATGGAAACTACAGAAGATACACAATAGCATTTGATAGAACAAATTTTCAGTTACAAAACATTATTTTTCAACATGGTCACCACTGTTAGCTATGCATTTTTGCTGGTGATGAACAAGAGCTGCCTTGACACACCCATAAGCATCTGTGTGACCAATCTGGAATGTGGTTTTTCTTTCAGTTTGTTGCTGCTACTGCTGAAATGCACCACCCACCACTGTGCACACCTCCACTGTTTGGTCTTCATAAATGTTCAGCAAGCATTAAGGAATGTTAATGGGTGCCATTTTTTCTGCATGAAGGAATTAAATTCCATGCCTTTTCTTCATATGCACTCCCGTGTTATATTCCATTTTGTCAGACTGCCTCTCTAGTGCTATCTCTCATCCAACAACGAAAAGTGATGAAATATTATTGGGAAGGTTCAATCTCTACTGCCATATCACCACCATCCACCTCTAATGTCGTGGACCAACATAATAAGATAGGAAGCATTACTTTTGGAGCATCCCTCATAAACAAGCGAGGAACTTTCACATTTCTCATTTGAAGGAGAATGGAGAGTTGGGCTTTAATTCCAGAAAAATCCACTGTTGAGCACCCCTCGTTTCACTATAAATTATAAATAAAATGGTTTGTGTTTTGTTTTGTTTTTCCAAAAGAATTGACATAGAAGCATTTTTTCTGAATGGATGGCCATGCATGTTAAACATCTTTTGAATGTGTCGTACTCCACAACAGAAGGGCATCACACAGCTCACTTTGGAGCAGAAGTATAGGCAGATAGATAAAGATACAATACTGAGTCTTAGTCATATCAGAAAGTCATGACGGATAGATTGTGACTTCCATTTATGCCATTCACATTATACATCACACACAGTGCCTTTATCTGCAGAGAAATTAAAATACTCTTTGTTGACATGTACTAAATTGAAATACGTATCATAATTGCAGTGATTAAAGGAAGGACTCTTACAGCTTTGTTTCTTAGTAACTGCAAAGTGTTAGTTACAGTGACAATTGGTTTTCCAACATGGTATTTAACAATTTAAATAAAGAACCCTTATAAAAATATTCACATTTGTATTCTCACATGCTTGTTTGAAACTTTCTTGACTAATACAAATGTATAAAACTCTTAATACAATTTTAATTTTATTAAACACTCAATAGAATTTAAATTCTTTTGATGAACAGTTGAATGGGTAAAATGTACTGTAAATTTCTTGCAAGAGCTTAGTCTTTTTCTCATCAAACAACACACTTGCCTGATGCTTCTTGTCTGTTTTTTTATAAGAAAGTTTGCTCAAATCTGTGTTAGTGCCCCTGTTAACCTGACATGATGGTTTAGTTAATACAATATTTATTGCATTACTTTTAAGCTTCTACATTTACTATTGTGTTGATCTTCAGTGCTGATTCCTACTTGGCTTTTCAATAGGTTACCATTCATGTATAAATTTTGTTACATCTAATTCACCTCGGAGTATTTGAGTCTTTTGTACTAACACTTATCCTCTGAAGGTGGGAACTGAGTGTCCCTAATGTGACAAAATAATGCCAATATAATAGCACTAGCAGCAGGAAGCCCAGAATGATGTTCTCATGGAGATGAACAAGGATTTGGAGTACTTTTTTTCTAGAGAGATATAATTGTTACTGTTTTTAGTGTTCTTTTATTTCTTAATTGTTTACCAAAGGACCAGTTATCACCGAGGCACCTCACAGTATTTGTGCTAAGTCCACTAATCAGCCTTGATAAATAATGATTCCTTATTCAAAAGAAACCAACAGAAATATATTCTAACACTAGTAACAAGCTCTTCGCGTCTCCCTGGTGGGTTAGTTAGGAAATTAATACTCTATATAACTCTAAAGTTCATGAGTGTAAGTATCTGCTAGATTAGTATTTGTCCCTAAATTAACAACTTTAAACTGTCAGATATGCTGCTTTTCAGTATGTGCAGGCTCAGTCTCCCCAGTGTCCAGGAAAAATTCCTGTGAAGATAAATGCTTCAGTTTTAAAGGGATATTTTCATTCATGCTTATAGCCAGATAATAAATCTCTTCACTCCAGCATTGCACACAATGGTGTTGCATTTCTTTCTGCTTTAAAAATCAGTTTTTTATTTGTTTGTTTCCTTCTTAGAAAAAAAATTTTTACATGTATTGCTAACTGTTGAGACCTTGCTATCTGAAAACTCTTTTTCAGGGTATATTTCTGCTTGCTGAAAAAGGTGGAACACATAAAACATGCAAACAAACAAACAAACAACAAACCAGAAAGCAGAATATATATATACTTCTCCATGTAAATTATAATAATATGAATAGAGTTTACATTTTAACATGAGTTTACATATTTTAAGATAAACAAGTATGTATTTTAAAATTTATAGATCTTATTTCACATTTCATGCACATTCCATATTTTTAAATTGAGCTGTGCTTCTACACAGATAGTCCCAGTTGTGTATGAAAAGCTTTATTAGTTTCCATGATTCTCAGGGGTCCAATCTGAAAGCAGCGGTGCTTGCTTGGAGGAAGGCTTCTATGTGCTCATGTTTCATTCCAGGTACGAATGTGGTTGCTAGCCAGTACATATAGGCTGACTATGGAGAAGGATGCATATGCATTATTTTTCCATTATTTTTCTCATGAATCTATAGGTTTGTAACTGGTTGAGTTATAAACTGATTTATTTCCCACATGTCCATTTTTTAAAAAATATTGAAGTATTTGTAAGGATTTTAAGTATTTTAAGAAGTTACACCTCAAAAGATAAGTGATACTGCAGCTGATAGTAAGATCTAAAACTATGAATATGATAATAATCAAAATAATCTAAAGCTATGACTGAAGATAAGCACCCAACCTCCCCTCTTTGAGATCATTAGTTGCTACTGTGCCTATTTTATCTCTATGTTCTTTTACTTACTGCATATCTTGAAATCTTTTTTTTTTTTTTAATTTATTTTTGTATTCTAGTATGTACAAGCTCTATAACGTTATTTGGTAGCAAAAGCTAGAATTTTCTACAAACCTAATTGGTATAACTTTTGGGGCATAATATGAGAAGAAATATTGGAAGACAGAATGAATCTATGGTGTTTAAATTTCTGTCAGAATTTCTGTGTAACAGCCTAGGAATCCTGTGTGAAAGTGGAAATATTTCCCTTTAAGTCCTGTACAAAATGTTTTGGTTTTTTTTTTTTGCAAGAAAAATTGAAGCAAAAGAAATAAAAAGACCCATAGGTGCAAATATATACCAGTGCAAAACACTTAAAAAATGTTATTTTATGCACTTCAGAAACTATTCCTTTGTGAGCAACAAGGAAGTGATTTGATTTCTAGAAAGAAGTAATTTTCGGTTCTTAGCAATCTTATGATTTTAGAAAGATTTTTGAGAGTTTTATAAAATGATCTTCGGAAACAGGGAGATTTTTCCTTATTTCTACTAGTAGGACATTCAAGGATAGAAAAAATGTGCTGCTTGTGTGCAGTTGTAGTTGAGATATTTCCAAACACATATACCTTCTTCTACTGCACTGAGTATTTTGACAGTTTTTTTTTGCAGCCTGTCCTTCTTGTAAGATATTCATACAGTAGTAAGAGTTTACCTTTTCTTTTTTTTCTTAGAAAAATAATTCTAGTACTATTCATGATATCCAGTAGCATTCAAAATAGTTGTTGGATTGCAACATGCAAAGTTTATATCTTTATTTGTTTCCAGTTATTATCTCCTATAAAATGAACTTGCTGCCCATTCTTGTTAGATGGGAAAAGTAAAAGTTCATGCAGGGATTCTCAGGAGCACATGGGGAGATTGTTGTCATAGAAGTGGTGAGCTTGTCCAAGTGGAGTTTCTTATCTCTGCAAAACAATGAGTGCATTGCAGGAGATCATTTAATAGTTACAGTGTTAGTTATATGCTTGTCTTGAAATGCCCCTAATTGGAAGAGGCTTAACCTTGTATTATTTGATGATAATTAGTAAACTAGTGTTGATTTAACTTTGCCAAAAGAGATAACTGCTCTTCAGAAAGCTACTTCTACTTAATGAGGAAATTTAAATATGTTTTTGGATATCTTAGAAAATAGTAAGAGTATATTTTGCACTGTTAATAATTAGAAGAGATGAATTAACTGTGAAGTCATTGATCTTCTAAATCTTAGACTGCTGTGTGATGTCCGAAGGCATTTGCTATTTTGTCCACTTTAAATTTTATTAAGTATTCCATTAGTAACGAGTGAAAACATTTGCACTGTCATTGAGTATTGTAAAATCCCTAGTGGCTGTGATGATTAATTTGTATTTCTATTTGTATCTGATTTGAAGTAATATTTACTTCAGGATTCCATCTTATGGTTGTAACTTCTTCCTGAACACAAGCTAGACAACGAACAAAGAAAAGAAGCCTGCCACTAAATAACAACAACAGAAATGCTTAGTGGTAAATCATAATTGTCAAGGTAGGACTCCTGTGTGAAGCTGGAGGAAAATTAATATACATACAACAGAAAAATCTTACAGGAAGAATGCCTCATTCAGAGACATTATATCTAAACTTCAGGGGCAAGTTATATTTAAAATCATATGTAGCCTGAATCAGCTTCAGAAATCACTTTATCTATTCGTATCCCATGTGCATTTCTTCTGTTACATGTCTGTGGTTTTGCAGGAATGTACAAGTATCTACACAGTGTGTATTCTATAATATGAAAAAGAGAAAAAAGTATCAGACAAAAGGGCAAAGTCGTTTGGGGAAACCTGCAAACTCCATCTGATTTTTGAGGAACTTCTGAGCAGAGTATATCTTTGAGGCAAAGGTTTCAAATCCTGTATTACATAGATGGCATATGTACTTAATGACACTTAAAACAGGAAAATAAATATCAATACTTTTATTATGACATCAAATATTTGGTGCTTTTTTTTTAGTTGGGCATTTTCTAAAGCGTGAAACACTACTGAGTTCTGGCTATTTACACATGAATATATATTTATGTATGTGATGAGGTCTGCCTAGAAAATAATGCCTCCTATTTTATGATGCTGGTCCACTACATCGGAGGTGGATGTTGGTGGTATAGCAATAGAAACTGAGCCTTCCCAGTAAGATTTCATTACATTTTATATCAGGCAATTCAGCTGTGTGATCAGAAGGGGTGGAGCCTGGTTCCACCTCTCCTAGACTCCATTTAAAGGCTGATTGCCAGTGGGGGAAGGTTCTCTTTTTGGGGATCTCTTCTTTTGGAGTTTTCTACTGTGAGCTTAGGACACAGATAAGCATTTCGTTTTTGATTGTCTCTTTCTGTCATGATAATTTTTCTAACTATAAGCCTATAAAATACCATCCTAACCATCCTACTCTTCTAACTGTATGTTTGTTAATAGTACACTTAGATTATTGCAGAAAGAGCTATTGATATAAAACACGAAGTGGTATAACTATAAAATGTGAAGGCATGCTAATTCCTGAGGTTGGAGTATGTTACGTTTCTTCAGGTTTCTGAGATCACTAGAATCCTGAATATGTTTGTATGCTATGATGATTACTGCAAATAAGTGGGTATTTAATTGATGAAACAAGGCATCCAAAAATTTGGAGAATACAAAATCATGTTTGTTTCTATGTTAATATACTATATTTTGATAATTAAACAATGTAATGAAATTGAGTCTTGTGAGGGAGAATGTTAGCCGTAGGTTCTGGAACAGGCTTGGAAAATACTTGTATTTCAGATACCTTTTAATTAAATACATAAATTATGGTTGCTTACCTTAAACTATCTGTGGTGGTTTATATCACTAAATAAAACCTGGCTGTGAAATGTGGAGTCTGGTTTTTTTTGGCCATTTTTGGAGAGAAATCTAAATAAAAGGAGAATTTTTTATTTTTTTTTTTTTAATAAAAAGTACTTTACAAAAAAAAAAGCAAAAAGTCAGGAGACCTAATATGATTAGGTTGTGGTTGGACTCGATGATATTTAAGGTCTTTTCCAACCTGAGCAATTCTGTGATTCTATATTTAAAATAATGTAAAAACAGTTTGGTCTTCCTGATCCTGAAGATAAAAGGCTGTATTGTATGTGAAAGAGTTATGAGCTCCAGTTGTGATGTGTCAGTTTAGGACAGTATGGAGTGACTTTGTTTAGTATATGGCGCTAGCAGATAACAGATGAAATTGAGTCTTAAAAAGCAAGCAGTTTATGTGAGTAACATCCATAGCCTCCTGTCATGCTCGCAGATGTATGCATCTACAATAAAGAGCTCCTAAAACATTCTAGTAGTCAATGATTAGTGATACAGCTTAAAGTCTTCTATCTTCAATTTATGTTCCATCTTTCTACCTATATAATTTTAACGAAAAAGCTCTTATGCAAACTTTAATAAATAGCCTTTCTTTTTTTTTAAGAGTAATCCATAGCTAGTTTAAATCACTGTCAGGACTACGTGGGGATAGGTACTTTAAAAAACCATGTATGCTTTCCAAAATACTTAAACTTGTTAGATTTCATAAAGATAAGACTTCCCTAGAAGCACTTGAAAAATCACAAGTTAAAAAATAGTCTTCTACTCCAGGAAAAATGTATTTGCACACACAAAAAACGCAAACATTTAAAGCAAAATGTTCTTAAAATGAACCCTGTACTGAAGTGTTTGGATCTATCCAAGATTTTATAGTCAGGCCAGTTACTAAGAGTACTCCAAGGGTGACTATCAGTGTGAAGCTGTCTTAAAATTGTTACTAAACAACAATCTTATGAGCACCATTAATAATGGAACCTGTTTTCAGCAGTTTCACAGATTTTGAATGAGGAGAAATGTCAGCTCACTGTCTCTTTTACTATGTGTTGTGTTTACTGAGTACTTTTTTAAAAATCTTATACCTTAGTGTTAGTGATAATGTAGAATAAAATAAAAATAAATTTTTAGCCCTTGGCATGTGCTTGTGCAAGGCTCATTCTTCATTCCGGGACTGTTGAGTTGAAAGCTGACATATTTGTATAGCCAGAACGACTTCTCCAAAGTTGAGTGGAGGGATAGAAGTGCAAAGGCAAATTGAGCCCTGCAGCAGTTCCCAACAAATAAACAATTCAAATCTTTATCAAATCATGTGATATTCATCTGTTTCAATATGTTAATCTCTTATCTTTTCAATTGATGTGGTCATTCATTTGTTCTATGAAGTTATGCTTCATTACGTCTTTGCATGAAATTAAAGAGTAAGACAAGCTCCAGCCCCAAAAAGGATGGATAAAAAGATAAAAGCTATAAGCATACATTGGTAGAAGTCTTAGGCACTTGTACTTACTACTGTAGACATACATGTACCACTCTACAAATGAAAACCCTGTTCTTGGCATTACAGTTTATTTAGTTGTCAAATATCCCTTTCATCTGCAGCTTTGAAAGAAATGGATGTAATTGACAGTTTTTCTCCCTAATGTCAGGAGAATTTCAGTGTAGTATTGAAAAAAGCAATAATATATCCTTGGCTAACAATCTGTGTACTCACAGTGTTCACAGAATTTGGAACTCCGGGGCAATGATTTTTTTATAGAGAGAAACCTTTCAGAATACATTTCTTTACCCAGTACAACATTTTTCCAGATATTTTCATTAGGAAACTACCTACTCTCTAAGTCTGCTCTGAATATTCTGGTCTGTGCTGTGCACAGCAATTTTAACCTTTATGTTCACAATATACCTAGATTACCTCAGGCAAATAAGACAGTATCCTTGAATGATAAATAATGGGAGGTACATTGCAACTGAGAGATTTTTTTATGTAAGACAAAAGACAAAAAGAGTTAGTTATGAGGATTTAATTCCCTTTCGTATGGAAAGATCTTTGAGCTCTTTATCAGGGAGCCCTATGACTGTGTTTTTCTATTGTGATTGTAACTTAATAGGAAAAAAAATTGTGCATGCCTCAAGACTATTTCCTATTCTTTACTCTCTAGCCCTGAGAGATTGTTGTAGTGATGATTGGGATGCTAGGCTTCTTCACATGGTAAAGACTCCTACATGCTATTTGTAGGATAGTAAATTTCAATCAGGAGAGGCGATAAGTGGAAAAAAGGTATATGCTATGTGAGAAACTACATAGTGAGATGGAAAGGTATTATAGTTTCTGTTTATTCCTTTCTGAGTCTTGGGTGAATTAGCTAGCAGCATAGCCTCAGGGCTTTATCCCTTGTTTTCACTCCAGCTATGGCTTACTGTTTATTGTACTTCTCATCAAAAGGTTCTTGGGATCTGAGAAGTGTGAAAGGTATCTGTGTGAAGCTATTGGAGGTAGAAATCTGGACCTGTGCATTTCAGGATCTCTAACCAGCAAGGAACAGACAAAGTCTGAAAAGACTTCATTTTCCAGTTACGAATTTTGGAATGTAATTTTGGGGTGTGACTATAGTTCAAATTTCACTCTCAAATTGAGTTTTAAGAAAAACAGCAGCTTCAAAATCCACCTCATACTAAGGTAACAATAACACAGTACTCTGTGGAAAAATATGGCCATATGAAATTGTTGGAGCTGTGTTTTCTGAGCTTTTGACTTGCTTCAGGGTATGAACCTTGAACTTCTCCTTGTCCTCTGTCTATCTGTTCTTTTACTTGGGTTCAACTCCTCAGGCTTTAGGTGTACTTTTCTTTTCTTACTCTTGCTTCAGAAATTCTTCCATCATCTCCTGTACTTTTGAAAATTCTCTCTGTCAACCATATAAGACACTTTTGGTCTCTTAATTCAAAACTTTCTTGAAGGCACATCTTTCCCCTCAGGATCAGAAACACTCAATTGTTGTAAGTAGGTCATCACCACTGTGTAAACTAATAAAAATAAAACACAGATGAGTTCATGGGATCTTGAAAAGCTTCAGGGTCTGCCTGTCAAAAATGCATTTTCTTGATGTAAAGTTTATTTTCCTCTTAAGTAACCATGCAGTAAAAAGGTAGAATTGTACAATGTTCTATTCATATTCCTAAACCTCTTTGTATTTTCATAGACAGTGTGGATGCCCACACTTAACTTTGGAGAAGAACTTCATTTGCATATTTTGCTATAGAGGAATTTCTGGAAGTTATATTTATTCTGCTTTTCCTGTGCAGGAAAGGAGGCAATGAATCTCATGACTTCCAAATGATAACCTCTCAAAAATGCCGCAACATACAAGTTGCAGCAATTAGTTGACATATGGTGTGGTTCTAAGCTGGAATTCTAGTTCATGGCTGACGTGTTGAGGCACTGTCCTTGCTTGAATTATTTTGTTTGAAGAGCATGTGAGGACCACAGTGTTTCATAAAATTTGAGAGAATTTCTTCGATTATTAAGCACTTTGACTTAAGTGTTTTTTATTTATTTATTTGCCTCATTATCTATTTAGGATCTTAATTTTTAGATACTGAAATAGGAAAACCTGGCTTTATAACTGTGCCTAAACTAGGAAGAAGGAAGGAGTTGGCTTTGGAAAATCTGATATGAATTTAATGAATCTTTGCTCCTAAAACCAAGGACATAAAAGATCATTAACCTACAAGGTTTCCTTGCAAATTTTATGCATTTTGATATAATTTCCTGAGAGGCATGCTGATCCTCCCTAAAATATAGAGACTAATAAAGGAAGGTCTCTTATTTTTAAAAGCAAGATGTGTAAGTATTCAAACATGAAGTATACAACAGAAAGTTCAAAGCAATCTTTATCTTCAATATTAACCATTGCTGTAATAAGATTACTAAAGAAACTTTCATAATTTTATTTTTTCTTTTTGTTCTTATATAGTCATGAAAAGACTGAAATAGCACTCAATTTTAGGATGTTTATCTCCCATTTTTGAAGTCAGAAAATGGAATATTCTTGGTATAAGAAGATTTAAAGACTCAGAACTTCTTTAAAAAAAAAAAAACTATACTTACCTTTCTGCCCTTTCAACTGCCGTCTCCTTATAAATAAAATAGTTACATAAAATGATTTGTATTTGTCAAAAAAGTAAATATAAATTATAATCCAGGAAAATACATAATAATCTTAATATATTTCATAATTATTTTCAGCATCATTCCATTCAACGGGTTCTTAACATGCTTATGAACTTACAAATATTCATGCGTATTATAGATTTTTTTTTTTTTACTATGCACTGTATTTAGCTTCCAGATATTTAATTTTATAATGTACAAGTTGACAGGTGGTTTTAATTTTCTAGACCATTAAGAGAGAGATGGGAGTACAGTCAGGGAATACAAATATTGCTAAGGTATTAATTTAACACGATTGTTTTGGTTGATCTTCTTGTAAATAAGCAAGGATAACTTACTAGCTCAGAAGAAATAGATCTGAAGTATTTAGACTGTTTGAAAGGTTAAACTGTCTGATTAGTAAGACGGGAATACATTTTAAAATGACAATTTTCCTTTGCACTTTTTCTGTCTTAATTTTTAGTTAAAAAAAAAATAAGACAAAGACAAACATTGTGTTGAAGTACCTTTTGTAACGCTACCAAAAGTTCTTGAGATCTTCAATTGAATGGAAATTTCTCTGAAGAGATACCTAGTACAACTGCCACAGGAATACTAATGCCTAGTTAAAAGAAATATTGCACTCTGTTTTGAATATCCCAGCCTCAGGTAACCTTTCAAATTCCTGGTTGGTCATAATCTTGTTAGAGATGGAAATAGTAGCCCTGGAGTGAATTATTTCTAATGAAGATCTGTGTGAATAAAGGTCTAGGTGACAGTGCAGGACTTTACATAACACTGACAGAAGAAAATGCAGTGAAAGTTCTCAATGTAATAAACCTCTGTAAAGAGGAAAAAGTTTGTGAATCTAGAGGGTTACTTAGCGAATGCAAAATCAGCTTCATTGAAAAGTTCTTTAAAACATCCTTTAGTTGATTTCTAGTGGAGAGGTGTTTGTGCAGTGGTTACCCCTTGAAATCAGTGGATAGTTACACTGGGATTAGACAAAACCTATTATTGCTGGCTGCTGCATTTGTGCAAATAAAAACGTTGTCCAAGAAGACAAGGAAGCCCTCTTCACGCTCACCATCAGTACTATTGCTGCCAAAACACTCTTTCTGTGCTGCCATTTTAACCAAAGTTAGAAGAAACCTCTGTTTCAGCACATTCAATCTGATATGACCATATGAGCTAAGTTTCTTTTCCAAAGTAGAAGATGCTTGCTAATCCTTCTGTGTTGTGTATAATTATGGAATAGCTCTGCCAATGCAGTGCTTCATTCATTGGACAGCACACATTGAGAGTATCTCCTAGGGAAAGATTAAGGTTCACACTTTGGGAGCTTCACTGCAAGATACAGGGGAAGAGTATATGATGAAGAAAAACAACAAGATGTAAGTCAACAGCCTCTTCTAGAAAATCTCATAAAATATTTATAAGCTTTTTTTTACCTGAAATACACATGATCTCTGATCACTTGATCCTTCTCCTCCAAAATAGAAGCCAGTGTAAGTCTCTTTAGAAGTAACATCCGAATTATTTCTTTGCACTTTTCATAAAAAAGTTCAGACAGATTTTAATTTTAATAGTATCCAGAAAATTATTTTTTTGCAGATTGAATCTCGTTGTGTAAGAAGCTAACATTCCTATATAAAGTAAAATAACTAGAATAATATCTAGCATTCTTCTTGAAAACAATAATAAAAAAGAACCTGCATCTTCACAAATGAAGGCCACGCATTGGAACATAGGTAAATGGGAAACTATTCAAAGGTCTAAAAACAAAATAATCTTGGGAGTTGTTTGCATACTGAAACACCACTTAAGTAAAGTAGTGCCTTTGTGTGGAGAGGAAAAAAAATGATTTAGGTAAATTTAGATCTATTTCTGAATCATTTTCCCACTCAGGGTCTCTCTTCACTTTGGAACAGACTGTAAAAATCTGGAAATTGAAACAAAACATTTTTAGAATGACCACTGGTAAACACTTTTTTATTATTCTGAATAATTTTCCTCTTGTTATGTTGGTTCATGGTTATTTTTGAGATTTCAGCTTTTTGTTTAAGGAAAAATAAAAATCTAACTCAGTGAGCTCAGGAAAAATATTTCATGTTCAGTACTTTGAGTATATCTTTAATTATATATTTCAAAAATGTTTATCTGAAAATAATTTTTTTAAATAAATGGAATAGGTTTGTTACTCTACAGTGTAAAATTATTCAGATAAAGAGGTGGAGGTTTGTATCTTTAAAAATTGTATTCTATTCTGAGTGCCTAAAACTGAACTGAAATTTTCGCGGGCGGATATAAATTTTTATATGTATTGTATAAACTGAAATACTTCTCTGAGAGGAGAACAAGACAAGAAAATATGAAAGAAAAATGATATTTAGTGAAACATTACTGTGCCCCATCCATATTAAATTTATGTTCTTGAGTTTGTCGTATACTAAGGGAGAGAAGAACTTTTGTAAAAGTTATTACCAGTGCATAAAGCTAAAATCAACTTTTGACCCTGCTCAAGCAAGACAGTAGTGCTAAGCAGTTATTTAGGACATTATTATTACAATTCAATTCAATGACATATATGAAATGGAAGAGAAATTCTTCTACAAATTTAAGAAAGGTTCCTGGTATTATATTTATATTATATATTATATATTATATTATAGCTTTTATAGATATATTTATTTATATATGTATATTTATATATATATATATATATAATAACTTTTTTTTCTAAGTTGATCTGGTTCTGTTTGCCATATTACCTATTGCCCTAGGTGTTTTGTTTAAATATTAATCTATTATTAAGTATTAATTCAGAGGAAAATTGCAAACAGAAACACACATTTGATCAGTGACTCTACAAATACCTGCATTTAAGTGTATTTGAATGCGTGTTCAGCATTTAACTGTTCTGCTGTTGGTTTAATCTCCATTTTTCACCTGCTTTATTCCCTCTGTATTTTCTGAATAAATGCTTTGGTGTAATTACTTGGTGACAGGCTCCTTTTTTTAAAATTTCCTGCTTGGCCTTGTTGTACAATCCTAGATATTTTGACTATCGCCACAGTTTGAACAAGATTAACAGTCTATCAGTGATATAACTGTGTAATGCTGGAGATGAATTAGGTACCTCTAGTGAAATATGCTCCTGCTTTATAGGAGCAATTAAATGTCTTTCCTAGTAAAATGAAGATTATGTGGCTTTTCTATGTGGAAAAAGTATCCCAGAAAAACTGCTTTTTGAAAGACAGGGAGAATTTTTTCATAGAGATGACCAAGAATGACTGACTTATATAAAGAACTGGCTTCAGTAGTTTAAAGAGACTAAGACAATCTATCCAGGAAAAAAGAAGGAAAAAATGTTGATCTTCCTTAGCAAGACAAATCCTGTAGCTTGTGATTTCTGAACCATTGGAAATTCTACTGTGCTGCATGCTAGTTTTGACAGATGTTGAAAACAGCTGAACCTGCCTAGGCAGTTCTCTGCTGGCACAAAGTTGGATAGAAATGGCAGAATAGACTCTCTTGTTGAGAGGCAGCAGAGAGAATGCAAGGAAAATCAAGCTAATAAAGAGCTCTGAAGTTTGCTGGTCCTACACCTGGCAAAAGAAGCTAATGCAGTCATTTGTTTGGGCCATCTGTTCTTGGACAGATAAAAAGAGCTCATCAGAAGTGAGCACCAGAAAATTGTTTTGCAAGTAATTTTGGCTCCTCTAAGTATGCTAAAAGCAAAGACCAGTTCTTTTTAACAGGAAAATTAAATTGTATACCTTTTCAGGGTAAAAATCTAGCCTTTATTTTGTCTTTAAAGTATCTGCACTGCTATAGATTGCCAATATAGATACTTGTCTATTTTGCCAAGAAGCAGTTACGGCAAGCAAACAAAATATGATTAATCAGTATCATTTCTTGACAGGGGCATTAAATGGATTTGCATACTTCACAAATCCTATTAGTAGGCTGGCAAATAATCATATGAGTTCTACAATGTAGAATTACCTGGAAAAAGAAGGCTAAGAGTGCACTTAGGGTCTAGATGACACTGAAAACTTACTGAAACTTGCTTATATTTGGAATGTTTCTTATTTGGAAATGAAAATTTTTGATTTGTTTTATATGCAAGTGTGTTGCAAAAGATCAGTAATATTTTCTGGTATTGATGCAGTTCACGACTAATTTACTGATGTATTCTGCACTTGAGAGAGTTGAAAGAGGTTTCTTTACTTCTGTCCACAGTGTATAAGGAATGAATCACTGTAATGCTCTGCTAGAAGTGCAAAGTGAAATAGTAAGAGCAGAGGATTTCACCCTATCATTCCTTTTCTTTCCATCAGCTGGCAAAGCAGTGCACTTACACAGTGAAGAAGAAAGCTGTGTGTGACAGACTTCCCTTTGAAGTTTCTCTCTCACATTTAATGCTATCCTGGCCTGCATTAGAAATAGTATGGCCAGCAGGAGCAGGGAGGTAAACATCCTCCTGTATTCAGCACTGGTGAGGTTGCACCTCTAGTATTGTATTCAGTTTTGGGCCCCTCACTACAGGAAAGACATTGAGGCCCTGAAGCGCGTCCAGAGAAGGGCAACAAAACTGGTGAGGGATTTGGAGCACAAATCTTATGAGGAGCAGCTGGGGGAGCTGAGACTGTTTAGCCTGGAGAAAAAGAGGCCCAGAGGAGATGTTACTGCACTATACAACTTCCTGAAGGGAGGTTGTGATGAGGAGAAGTTTGGCCTCTTCTCCCAGGCAACAAATGAGATTGAGGAAATGGCCGTAAGTTGTATAAGTGGAGATTTGTATTAGACATAAGGAAGAGCTTTTTCTCTCGGAGAGTGGTCAGGCACTGGAATAGCTGCCCAGGGAGGTGGTGGAGTTGCCATCCCTGGCAGTGTTCAAGAGGCGTCTGGATGAGGAGCTACAAGATATGTTTTAGTAGCTTGTGGTAGCAATGGTGATGGGAGAACAGTTGGACTAGATGATCTTGTAGGTCCTTTCCAACCTTGTGATTCTGTTCTATTTTATGAATGTGATTGTCTCCCTCCCTGCCTTAAACTATGTAAGAGAAGCTGTGATGAAAGTTAGTTAATAGGGTCGTATCTGAGTAATATGCTATTCGTAGTTTTGAAAATGAAGTATACAGTAAGGTAATTAATGTCTTGTGATCACAAAGTTTAATTGAGTTATTAGAGGATTGTCTGTGATGTTCTGGGATTTATACAGAAAGAAGAAAGAAAGAGGCACCTCTGGTATTGCTTTATCTTTATAGAAAAGCTTTTTGAACTGTTTTTATATTTTGTTTTGATATTTTTCATTTTCAGTTTTCTTGAAGGGATTTAGTACTTTTTATTACTTACATTCTCAATCTGCTTTGCATGTTTCCAGTCACAAATTTCTTGTAAAAGGAATAAAGGCTTTTTACACTGTATTGCCTCATGTTGCAAGAAGCACAGAGATAATCAAGCTCCACTTTTTTTTTTTTTTGTCCTAATTCCTACCAAGTCCTCCAGTTTCAAGAGGAATGAACCTGCCACATTCCCCATCTGTAACATCAGTAACACATTTCAGTTAAGGTCTATTTGCAGATTGAGTTATCTCTACTTCTGTAGTGAGTCATGTCCTTTCATTTCAGGGGCAGGAAGGAAATGCATGTTTTTCTTTTCTTTAAAACAGCACATTAATTTTGAAGCTTGTTAAGTGAGATGATCTTTGTGATAAAGTTGGATGTGTCCTACTTTTATTGTAGCATTACAGTTCCCTATGAAAAATTTAAAATGTCAGGAGGATATAACATTAGGAAGCAAGCACTGTTTCCCTAGCATGACTAAGGACTCTATAGGATATCTTTCTGCAGTAGTTTTATAAGCTTCACTAACCAAATCTGCAAATTCAGATCTAATGCTGCTAGGTGATTTCGCAGCACTACTGCAGTGCACACATCTTGCTTAGAATACCGTAGGAGGTATTGCTGTTGGTATTTCAGATACAAGTGCTTGTTCTGATTTATTTTTCTATTGCTGATCATTGTGTCTAAAAGAAATAATAATAATAAAAAAAGTAAACGAAAGCTTTCTCTTAGCTCTGGTGATTTATCTTGATGTCCCTACATGATACTAGCTCATAGCAGTCTTTCTCCAGTCGCTATTAAGTGTGTGTGAATATTTCTGGAAATCAAAAGAGATGATAGTTTAGAAAGGTCATGTAGGTTGAGAGAGAATCATAACTGTACTTTAAAAGCTACCCTGAGCAGACATGGGTAACTAGCATCACTGGCTTGTATTGTTATGTCTTTGGAAATTATAGCATGTTCTAATGCATAAGATAATTCAGCCAGGTAGCTGCTTATTCAAGTCACTGTCAGGTCTTCCTTTGTAATTTTTTTCTGACTCTCACTGCCGTTCTCCTGTTAGAGGCAAATTAGCAGCTGTGTCTTATATTGCTGCATTTATGAAAAACAGGTATACATTATATATACCATGCTAGATATGATAGATTAAAACAGTGTAGAAAATAAGTTCTATAATTCTCAGCTTCACAATGAGAACCAGATGACTGCTAGGAAAAAGTTAAGGAGAAGGAAAAATAATGAAATTACAGTGAATTCACTTGATATTATTGGAGGTTGTCTTGTAAAATACAGTTTTAGGAGAGAAAAAGCTTAGGAATTCAATCTTTGAAAGAAATTCATATAATGAACTTTTATTTAAATGCTATTAATTATGCAAGTAGATTTTTCTCATTAATTAACAATATACAAATAATATTTTTATTTTGAGATAGTTACCTAATATTGATACGGTAATCTTTTTTTGCTACAAAATGAAATCGTAAAATTAATATGTATAGAGTACTAAATTGCAATTTTTACTAATGTGCTAATTTACTCAGCCTATTTAGGGAATAATGGTTAATTAAACAGTCTTTAAAATTCCTCTGTAAGCCTTTAAGTGTTAAAAATTCAATTTTTTAAATACGTATATAGAAAAAAATAGTAGATTATACTGTCTGCTGAGTTCTAAAAATACAACTCAGGCCCTACTGGAAATCTGTCTGCTTCATGACATTTGTGAAGTTGCACCCAATTAAAGAGAGCTGAATTAAAAAAGAAAAAAGCATGAAACCAGAAAAGAACAGTCTAATTGGGCTATAAGTTTGTTTACAGGTAGTTGACCTTTACTTCTGCCATCTCTAACAATAAATTGTAAGGTGCGTTTAGAAAAACCAAACAGGTTTACTTTCATAGTGATGCATATGAATAAAGAATCAACAAAGCTGAAACTATTCAGTTCAGATTCATCCGTTTCTACATATGGATGTTAATTGATACATTATCTTAATTGCTCATCCAATCAACATAACATGAATTTCTGATTTTGCCTGATGACGATCCATTTATGTCTTTTGTGAAACAATTATATTGAAGATGTCAGGCTTACAACATCTTTAATTTGAATTGTATATATGTAGCTTAAGAACATCAAGCAAAATTGCACTGCATTATAGTGAAAGCTATAAAATACAACAATCTTATTAAAGCAGACTCCTATGCCCAGGCAAACAGCCCTGAAGTATTCTAAAACATACAGGAAGAACACCACTTGAGTTTCATTAGAATATCAACCTCCATTTTTGCATTTGCAGTAGGGAGATTTGGAGAGCTGTTTCAGTCAGAAAGTCTGAAGTTTTGAGTCTTGGAGTATTATGTGCTATCTGGATTTCTGTGAAAATTTCATAAATAGGAGTTTTCCTTAACAGTGAGGAAAGCTGTGGCTGTTGGCTTTCATCAGTAGATCTGAGAGTATTTTTGAAAGGATATTGGTGTTGTTTTTGCCACTCTGAAGCATGGTGGAGAGAAGGTCACCACAGAGGCTGGAGATGGAAATAAAATTGATTTGAGTGTCCTACTTGTTAGTAATGATTTGTATTCACTTGAAAACTCAAACCAGTGGATAGAAGCCCGCACTAGGATTTGTACTCTTTGTACCTGCTTTGACTGACCACAGTAATAGGCATTACAGACTCCCTCTGTTCTGGATTTGGTTCTTTCATTACTTGGAATAGCAGATATTTAATGCTGCAGATGTGGCAAGTAGCTCTGTGACAGTAGGAAATAAATGATGTAGGAGGAAGAGATATAGTCTTCTGTGAGATAATTGGATACCAATGGAACAAGCAAACAAGATGCCATGCAGTGAATTTTTCAGATCTGAAGCAGGTTCAACCTGAACAAAGCTAAATTCAGCTTTTCTGTCCATAACCAGATTTGTCAGCTTGTTGAATGGCTACAAGATATTATCCTCAGTAAGTAATTTTGGCTACATTTTGACTGAGCAGTTAGTAAAAATAAATCTCTCTCCTGCAAATGTCATTCTGAAGCTGCCCCTACCCTCATGCAAAATTATGTATATATACCCTCATTGCAAAAATATATTTCCTATAGCAGTCAGGACGTAGAGATAAAGGACAGTTGTGTGCCATTCCACAGTCTTCCATGCTAAAGAGCTGCACTACAGGTGAAGTGCTGTAAGGCCTGTGGGTTTCTTAGCCTTTGGAGGAGATAAATTCACCTATGGCTAGATGGTGCACAAGCACCATTTGATCTTGTGTGTGGTGTGAGGAGAATGATCTACTCAGCCTAGCGACAGAGCTTGAAGAGGTAGAAAGATTAATAATGAGGGAGTGTGAAATGGAGTTCATTTGTTGGAGCCACTTCCTGACATCCTTATGAGAAGAGCACCAGGTGGATATTCCACAACTAATGGAGTATTCCCTGTCCTCTCACTAACAGGCAGAAGGAGGGGATCTAAAAGTCAAGGAGGAGTCAAAGCAGGTCCCTGCTCAAGGTGGCAGGGTGGCAGGCAAGGACCCTCCTGGCCTACTTTGCTTCCTCAAGTGCCCTTTCACAGTAGGTATGAGGCTCTGGAACTTGAGGGACAGGAAAATGAGGATGCTGGTGAAGGTTTGTACAGAGCGTTCAAATCTTTCATAAAAATTTCCTGTCTACAAGAATGGTTGGAAGGAGGATCTGGGGAACTACAAGCCAGTCAGTCTGACCTCAACTTTGGGGAAGGTCATGGAGTAGATTGTCTTGAATGTGATGCACAAAGTGTTCAGGAGAGCCAGGGGGTCAGTCCTAGCAAATATGGATTCATGAAAGGCAGGTCCTGTTTGACCAACCTGATATCATAGAAGGAGAAGGTGACCCACCTAGAGGATGAGGGAAAAGCTGAGGATTCCATACTTGGGTAATAACAATCTCACGCATCACTATAGGCTTGAGGCAGAATGGGTAGCAAATAGCACAGAAGAAAAGGATCTGGGATGTTAGTTGTCAGCTAGCTGAACATGAGCTATCAATGGGCTGCTCACTGTCACCTTCCAGTACTTGAAGGGAGCATTTGAATAGGAGGGGGAATGGCTGTTTACAAGGGTGGATTGTGTGGGTTTTTGTCTTATGTAAAGTATATGCTCTTTTTTAATTGTATTTTGTGGTTGGCTACCTAATTTACATGTCCATAAATTTATTGGTGGCAAAAATTCTAAAACAGAAGACTAATCACTGGCAAATGTTGCCTGGCTCACACTGAATTCTAAATAATGTATACACCTTACTCTGCATAAGTTGCCTTGTTATTTAGAAATCAGAGTTGTGACAAGAGGAAATATTGTTCTCCAAATATTTGTGCAAACAAAAAAGGAGTATTCACCTTGGAATTGGAAAATGCAGCATTTCTATAGTTGTTGCCTGAAATTTGTTACTTGCTGTTTCTCTGTTGGTCCTGGATAGCTGTTTTCTCATGATTTGGACAGTTTGTACATTTTGACTCATTTATTTTTTTTCTCCATTTCCCTGTCTTGAATCATATTGTTACTTTTTATTTATTTATTTTATTAAACTTCTGGCTGCCTGGTTCTCTCCCCATTATCTTTATTCAATCCTTAAAGTTCCCTGGTACTATTTGATGAGCATTAGAGAGACTTCACATCTAAGAAGAGCTACTATAGTGTGCTATTTCTGTATGTAACAATTCATTGTGTCTTACACAGTATCTCAGTAAAATACACTAATACAAGTACCTTTATAGATACATGTAGCTAGTCAGTAGATTTCTGATATATACTGTTGCAAGTGAGAACAGAATGAGCGATTATAATTTGACAGAGTATAAACTCTCCAAAGGTGATTTATTTGGGGGGGGGGGAACAAAAAACTTGAGGTTGAAATTTTTAGAGGAATTTAGTGGATTGGTTTGCTTATTTCCTAGCTGCAGTGGAATTTTTTGCACTGAAGGGCTATACCACATTCTTTGAAGCTTTATATAGGACTACTTTGGGAGAGTTTCTGGCCCTATGAAGTAGTTGACATCAGTGTGAGAGTTGCCGCACACAGTAGTTGCATGCAGGAAAGTTCTGTGGAACTTAGTTTATCTGTCAGTAGTTCTTCTTTTGGACTGGAGTTTTAACCCTAATTAATAGATCATTCTAATACATTTCCAAGAGCTGTTTCCAATTTCTCTACGCTTTCTGACCATGCCTGGAAAGAAATGATTAGAGAAAACTGAAGCCTCTTTGGGAGTTTCCACTCCCTCTATCAGGTGTGTGCACTGAAAGCAACATAGGAAGAAATATCTTGTAGCTACAGCATGAAACTGATGTCTGATACAAGATCCAGCATGTGCTCATCACGAAAGTAGCTTTCTTCTCCTTGTCCAGCGCACAGAAAGACAAACCAACACTGTCACCTGTGGTCTCACTTGGCTGAAATGAGGAAGAAATGTGCTAGTCATTTCAGCTAGAAGGTAACAAATAGTATATTTCAGTGGGACTTAGTGCCCTTAGGTTAGAGAAGCATGAGTAATGATCAGCTAAGACAACTGTGAGAAAGTGAGCTCATTTGCTTTCCTGCAAACTGCAGCTGTACTGAAGTAGTATTCAGAGTCCAGGCTATTGTCACGCAAGAAATGGTAGCTGCCTTCAGCAAGATATTTGGCTCTAATAGCTCAGTTTTAGTTTATGTTCTAACTTGGATGCAACAGTGGTGGTTAGACCACTGCCTTAGCCAAGTCTTTGGGCTTAGGTCCTGTTCAAAAATATGATATAAACATACTCAGAAAACTAAACTATAAAGGGATAGATTTGCTCAATAGATCTGTGTGTCAAAAAATGAAGAGCAGAACAATCCTAACATTATGCTTTCAAAATGAATTTTCCTTTTCTTTCCAAATGGTGATTTGCATAAGTTTACCATAGTAAAAGGTTTCTACCAAACATAAAAAATAAAACTGCATCACATTATTTGTTATTGATTTGATATACTACTTCCCTCTTGGTTCAATATATATACAAACTTGGCAGGAATAATGGGTTTCCTGTGCTATTCTTTTGCATTGCATTCTTTTTCTCTGCCTTGAAGTATTAAAAATGCATTGCAAATAGAATCAATATGAATTTTAAATGGGTACCATATCCAAAGAAAAACCTTCTTATCTGTGGACTCTCACTTTTTTTCTGAGAAAAATAGAGGGACAATTTTTTTCTTTGCAATTGCACTAGGGATTAGAATAATGAATACTTATGATTGCAGGCTGTAGAACTTGTCAGTTTTAACTAGAGCAATGAGATGGAAAAACAAATAGATCAGCAGTAGGAATAATTGCTGTAGTTGCACACTGGAAATTCCTGATAATC